>NC_043707.1:127247944-127249150 GCF_006229205.1 Suricata suricatta | reverse complement strand
CGGCCCCTCCGCGCCGCCCGCCGCCGCAGAGGTCGGAGGCTCCCCGCGCTGCGGGCCTAGCGCCGGCCCGCCGCCTCGCTCACCATCTCTACCTAGCCTCGCCTTCCCCAGTCCCGCCCTCAGTCTCTTGGCGTGGCCGTCACCAGTCGAGGTCTCTGGGTCTCTCTCCATCTGGGGTGTCGGTCGCCCTCATTGTTTCTATCCTCCCAGACTGGCGTCCCCGGCTCACAGTGTCTCCCGCTCTGGCTCCCTCTCCGGAGCTTTGTCTCGGTCTCTGCCCATCTCGATCTCCCCCTCCCAAGCCACCACCCGCCTCCCCCCGCCCATCTCTGCGTCTCAAGTCTCTCCCGGCAGCTGTCGGTCCCCCTCCTCGTCCCCGCGCCTCTGGAGCTCCTCTCCCAGCCTCTCTGCGTCCCAGTCTCCCCGGGGCTTTTCCAGCTCCCGCGCCGAGCGCCCGGGCTCGGCCACCCCTCCCCCTGCTAAGTAACAATGTGAAGCCCGGGCGCTCCGAAAGCCCCTCGCCTTCCCCGCGGGAGTGGGGTCCCGCCCCGCAGTTCTCCACGCCGTCCCTTGGGGAACCCTGGGACCCCCACCCCCCACCCCGCGTTGTAGAGCGAGTGCAGCTGCGACTACACTGCGCAAAAGGGGAGGGGGGTAGAAATCGAAAAGCAAACTTTGGCGCGGGTGGGGGACCCGGGAATAACCTTACGGCCCCGCGGCCGATCGAAGCCGCCACGCCCCCTAGGTGACCCCAGCGGGAATCAAGCTGAGGGGGAGGGGTTTCCGCGGCCAACCGGTGCCCGACCCGCAGTGCGGGATCCCCCCCGGGTCCGCGCGATGGGATTCCATTCGGTCGGAACCGGCTCCCGGGTGCGGAAGAGCCCCACAAAACTCGGCCAGGCCTCGGCGCCCGAGAAAGGGGGCGTCCGGGGAGGGGGCAGCGAACTCACCCCGCTTGCTCCGGCCGATCTGGCCCAGCTTGGGCGGCCGCTTGTTCTGCCCGGCGCCAAAGAAGTTGTTGGTGTCCTGAAGGCGGCAGGAGAAGATCTGGCCCACGTCGCCGCCGTCGCCGTAGGGGTTCAGCTTCTCGTCGCCGTAGGGCAGCACCTCCGACATGGTCGCGTCCGGGGGCTCCGCGGCGGCGCCTCCTCCGCCCGCGTCCCCGCCCGCGGCGGACAGGGTCAGCGGCGCTGGGGCCGGGGGCGG
>NC_043707.1:127229909-127247844 GCF_006229205.1 Suricata suricatta | reverse complement strand
GCCTCCTTCCCCCCCACGCCCCTCCCGCAGGGTGTTTACCCGGCCCCGGGCCGGTGCGCGCCGGACCCGCCGCCCGCTCGGGCTCCCGCGGGGAGTGGGGCGGGGGTTCCGGGGACGGGAGGGGGAGCGGACCGGGGACCTCACGCCGGGAAGAACTGATGGACGCCTGTCTCCCCGGAGGCCGGACGCTGGGGCGAAAGGTTGCCGGGCGCGAGTGCGACCCGAGGACGCCGCCCCCTCGCCGCCGGCCTCAAACCAGGGAGCTCCCTCCCCCCATCAGGCTTGCGCCCCACTTGACAGGCTCTGGGCGCGGCGCTTTGGGCCTCACACCCTCCCTCCCCCCACTGCGATCGTCCTGGAAGGCCCTGCTCCACGGCCTCGGCTCAGGGCTCGGGCTCCCGCGGGGCCTCGGGGTGGAGACGGAGGGGGGAAGGGAGGGGGCGGCCCCGCCTCCCGGAGGAGAGTGGAGCGCCTCATTATGCCGGGCTCGCCCGGGATGCCCGGCTCTTGGCGCTCTCCGGGGACGCCCAGGGCCTGCAGCCCTCGGCCCTGGGGTGAGGAGGGGAGGGGGGACCTCCCTGTCAGCAACAGCCTTGAGCCTCTGGGGAGAGACTGGCTTCTGAGCCTGGCAGCGGGCTCCGGGTCTCGGGAGGGAGACCGGGGCAGCACCCGAGGCCTGGGAGACGCAGCTGCCAAGCAGATGGTAACTCCGAGGGGGCAAGGTGCGTGAGGAGGTCTCGTTATCTTCGCCCAGAGCCAACAGCACCTGCTCTCCCTCTGGAGACCGCCCTCACTCCGCAGGGCCAGCCTGACCCTGGAGGGGCAGCCATCTCAAGGTCAGGCAACCTGCTGAAGGCAGGACTAGCCAATGCATCTCGGTTCTTCCCCCACCCCTGCCGTGAGGCTTCAACGGTCTCAGCGTGGTCACCTGCCCCTGGCCCCACCCTTAGTGAAAGAGCACCCTCAGGTGCACGCTCCCCTTAATTCTAGAGTTCCGGGTGGGAGACAGGTTGGAGGGAGAGGGGTGTGTGTTTTTAGCAACACAGCATGTGGTAGAAAGACTACCTGAGGAGAGCTAGCCCAGCCCCCTCCTCCAACTGTGCACAAGGTCCCCAGAGGCCAGGCACCTGGCAGAGAGGGGAGGAGGGGGGCTGAGAGATGGGAGACAGAGACAGCCGGGCAAATCGAATGGTGTGGAATGGGATTCAGGCCTGGGTTTGAATCCCAATCCCGTCATTTGCCATAGCTGTGTGACTCTGGACAAGCCGCCTCCCCTCTCTGAACTTCCATCATCTCAGGCTGTAAAATGGGGCATGCGGCTGGCCACCTGCCTGTGTGCCCCAAGGACTATCAGGAAGACAAAATGAAATCAGGCTCCTAGTGCTTCCTGAGTGAGAAAGAACGCTAGGATTTCATTCATTTTCACTTCAGAGCTGTCAGAGCTGGGAGGATTCTTAGGGATGATCTAGTTCAACCCCCTCATTTACAGAGCGGGGGAACTGAAGCCCTGAGAGCCAGGCTCAGGGGCTTGTCCCAAACCCCACAGCTGGTCAGCTTGGTCTGCAGCTTCCCTTTGCTTCCCTCCACAATCCACAGGCTCCATTCATGAAGGCTTTGCACAGTGTCCGCTTTGAGGTTAGCACCAGGCCAAATGCTGGAAGAGAAAACAAAAGCATAACAAGCAGGGCGATCAGGTGACAGCAAGGAGAGCTTACCGTTTGTATCCTGACTTCAATTTTTCCCCCAAAGCATTTCACATCCATTACTGACCTTGCTTCTCAAAATAAATACCTTCTGAGGTAGAAAGAAGAGCTGCGGCATCCCTGTCTAACTGAGGTTCCCAGAAAGAGGGTAAGTGACTTGCCAAGGTCGCAGGCTAGTGATGGAGCCGGCGGAAGCCGTTCTTCCCAGCTGTGGTTCCAGGTCCTGCTAGGGGGTACTTCACCTTGCCAGCAGCGTGCTACCCTGTGCTCCTCACACTCCCTGGTTCCTTCCTTGCTGCTGAGCTCCGAAGCAATTGACACACAGAGCACCTGGCACCGTCCTCCCTAATCAGAGGTAAGCGGAACAGCCCAGGGAGGGCTGACAGATCCCTGCACACACAGCAAGTGAGAGTAAGAAGATAAGCCGGCTTTGACACCCCATCTGGTTTTATGTTTTCCCTGCCTTGTTCCAAATAAGGTTAAAGGTGGCAGCATTGCACCTTCCCAACTCAGTACCCACCCCCTTCCTGAACTACACACTCCCCCCACCCCCACACACACCCCAGGCACCAGGCACTTGACAGCTATAAAAGCATTTTCATGACTTACTCCCTGAGAGCCTCCCCTTAGCCTTTAAAAGCTGCAGGACTGGGACAGTCAGGCCCGTTTCACAGCTAAGGGACCGGAAGGTTGACTCGCATCTCCAAGTCCACACTGCATGGACATTCCTCCACCTCGACCCCTTCCCAACTGTCTCCCTTACAAAGTCCACACTCGATCCTCTCTTTTGTCCAGGCTTCAGTGGGGCATCTCTTTATGCCGGAGCAGTAGACCTGGATACAGACCTGTCCAGGGGTTCCGTTCCTGCCTTCTCCAAAGCCGAGGCTCCGGCTCTGAGTCAGAGGCCCAGCCAGGGCTGTGTTGAGTCTGCCAGGTCCGGATGGAGGAATGGACCAAGTAAGACAGTGGAAGCAGCCGGCCCTGCTACCCAGCAAGGAAGACTAGCAATCCACATTCTAGTGCAGTAGTCCAGGGCGAAGGGGCCGCCATGTTCAAATCCCTGCCCTGGCGGTTCCTAGCTCCTTGATTATTTCACCTCATCGTGCCTCAGTTTCCTCATCTGTCAAATGGGAATGATAAAAATTCTATTTGGTCAGGCTGGTTCTAGGAAGGAAATCATACGTGTGTCATATGCCTCATCTGCAGTAAGTCTGGGATAAATGTAGTTATCAGTCTTAGCTGTTGACTTTTGTGGCCTTGAATAAGCTGACTCTCTCCTCTAGAACTCTGACCCCACATCACAAAATGGGAAACTTGAAGAAAGTCACACTTTTTCTCCCAAATCTAAAGTAGAGAAAACCTGCTTGAGGCGAAGGTGGGGGGACTTCCCCTTCAAACTTCATCTGAAAGCTCCTTCACTGGACCCTAAGCCTCTGTAGAGCTGAGGAGCACAGGACTGGACCATCCCCATGGCCCCCTTGGCCCAGACATTCTAGGGTTAAAGTAAGAGGTCTTCACAAGTCCCTGCTGAGCTTGGAGCTCTACCCCAGTGTGAGTGGGATAGAGAAAAAAGTCACCCCCAGCAGTACCTAGCACAAAATAGATGCTTGGCACACATTGGTTCCCTTCCCTTCTTTTCTACCCAGATGGGGAAACTGAGGCACAAGCAGCCACATCAGAAAGCGATGACAAAACTTAAAGAATGGGGCTGTTGGATACCCCAGCCGCAGGTACCTTGCCTCTGCCCACAGCTCAGGCCCCCTGGGCCCCATAGCCTTGCCAGGGCTGGCTCCAACCCTAGCCTTCGGGCAGCAGGGAAGGCCTGGATGCTGTGCTATGCCAGTGGCCAGCTGGTCACCTCCAGAGAGGCTAAGTGGCCTCCCAGCAAGGGACCACCACTCTGAGCCAAGGCTGGATGTGGACCATGTCACCCCCGCCCCCCTCAACTCATCAACTCATCCACCAGAACCTGAGTGTGCCCAATTCCCCAACTGGCCTTGACAGGCAGGGCCTCTGCCCCCTCCTCCCCACTTCATGCCCAAAGGCACGGACACACGCAGTGAGACAGAGAGAAGCATGTGAACTGGGAGGAGATGGTGTAGGCCTAGAATCAAAGAACAATAAGACAAGGGATAAGGATTCATTCATCTTCCACTGGGTCAGCAAATGTGTGTCGAGGACTTTTGTGTCAGCACCTTCCTTCCCCGGGTGCAACTCAAAGACTCTTAGCACCTTTTCTTAACTTGTTTAATCACCAAGACACTTTCTTTAAAAAACAAAAACAAAACATCTTACAAGAAATAGGTAACCGGGGCACCTGGGTGGCTCAGTCAGTTAAGCGTCCGGCTTCGGCTCAGGTCATGATCTTGTGGTTCGTGGGTTTGAGCCCCGCGTCATCCTCTGTGCTGACAGCTCAGAGCCTAGAGCCTGCTTCAGATTGTGTCTCCCTCTCTCTCTGATCCTCCCCCGCTCGTGCTGTCTCTCTCTGTCTCTCAAAAACAAAAATAAAAAAATAAAAGAAATAGGTAATGGAGACCCAAACTTTGTGCGCCCCCCCCCCCCCACAGAGCTCAATGTAAAGCCATCCCTAGAGTTCATCTGGTCCAACTCCTCCCATGCGGATGGGGAAACTGGGGCCCAGCGGGCGCCTGCTGGAACCAGGACTCGGGCTCTCCCAGCTGCAGCGCCTGGCACACCCAGAACTGTAGGGGGAGGGGAGCGGCACCGAGCACAACTGGTCAGAAAATAAAAGGGTTTTCTCAACAAGGAAGTCTGCTGCGTTTCTTTAAGATAAAATAAATAAAAAGGATCAGAGGGCAATCTATGTCATTTTTATTGTATCAACAACCCACAAAGGAAGAGTCCCACAGGCCCTTCAGGAACAGTGAGGACAGCTGGGAGGAGTTTAGGAGACAGATGTCACCAAACATGAGAGGGATGACGGGTGTCCTGACTGTGCTCTCCCCCGCCCTCATCACTCCACAGCCTCACGTGGGGGTTGAGGGGATGGGTCTTGAACTCTGAGAGACCAGGCTCTGCCTATAATCCCCAGCCCAGGAGGAGGAGGTGGGGGCCCTGGGGCGCTGTGTCTGGAAAACAACAGCCCCTCTCCAGCTGGGAAAGGAGAAGAGGGCAGCAAACAGGCTGGTGCCACAGTGCTCTTGCCTGTACACACGACCCTGGGAGCAGATGAGGGCAGGTTCAACCTTAGATCTGTGGACAAATGGGGGAGGCTGGGAACTGCGCTCTGGCTCTGAAGCCTGCATACTTGACCCACCCACTGGGCTTCTCCCAAGAGAGCTCCCAAGAAGCCCAGGGTCTGCTGACCAAAGAGCCCCTGACCCCACCGGAGTGCTGAGATGAGCTAAAGGGGACGAAGAAGGAGCTGACCCCAGCAAGTTCTGAAAGGGTCACCGCCACCTTCCGATCCCAAACTCCTACTACCCGATCACTACTAAGAGCTTACCCTGCCCTGGAATCATGCCAATGGCTGTAAACGTCTCTTCGCTCGCTGGCTCGCTCGCTGGCTCGTGATTATGGTGGGGAGGGACTGTCATCTATCTTATACCATCTGTAAGGGCCTGAGGCCAGAAAAGTTGAGCAGCAAGCCCAAAGCTGCAGAGCCCAGGAGAGGCCGCAGGTCTGATGCAAGGGAGAGCTCCCAACTGTTGGGCAACACTGCCTCCCTGAGGACACCTAGGAATCAAGAGACTCTTCTGGTCTCTGCACCTCAGGCTACTACCCACAGATGTGGAGGGGGTGTAGATTAAAGAGTCTAACCCTCTTGCAGGCTGAGGACTCCTTGGAAATCTGATAAAAGACAGGTTCTCTTTTCCAGAAGCAGAGAGTTGTGGACCCAATTTCCAGGGGATCTCTGCACCCTTACGTCCCCTTGAATGAAGAACGAAGGACTGGTCCTATAAAGGACATTCCCCACCAGTCTTGTGTGACAATAGAACACCTCTGGGCCCTCACCCCTGACTCCCAGGGTCGTGTGTACATGCAGACCTGTGGCGGCTCAAGCCTGAGCAAAGGAAAATGGCCATTGACTTCTGAGCCCGCTGAGAGGCTGTGCATGGCTCTGGACACTTCTGCCTCCATGGGCTGCTATTCAAGCACTTTCCTACCCCATGGATGCGATGTCGTTTACCGTTGGCAGGGTAGAAGAGAGACACTTTCCACCACACGGAAGGGAAAAGTCAGCCCCGGACAAGAAAGGTGAGCTGCCTGGCTGGAGACAGAGCCATGACCAGGACCCCAGGTCTCCCAGCACAGAGATCTGTCTTCTGGACCTGGTGAAGAGCAAGCGAAAGAGGCTAAACCAGGAGGCCCGAGGTCACTCCCAGCTACAGCCCTTCTTCAGTGATGCTGAGGCACTGATTTCCCTCTCTGAGCCACAATTCCTCTCAGTTATAAAATGAGGGTAACCAGATCGGCCTCAAAGGGAGATTGTGCAGATCGGACGAGGTGCTGTTGGGTCACTAAGATAAGAGCTGGGGACAGCTCCATGCAGTGAGTCTTGCTACCCCAAAGCCGGCCAGAGGTGGCCAGAAGGGCCCTTTCTTCCAAGGAGAGGAACTTCCTGTGTAATAGGGAGGGTGGAACTGAGGGGCAACGACCGCACGGTCACAGGGGCCCCCCCCCGCTCCTGCCCTGCCAGACCCTGGGGAAGAAGGAAACCCTGTCTGTGACAGCAGGTGCCAGGTACAGGAGAGAAATATGGACAGGGAAACAGACCCTCAGAGGCAGAGAGTCTAAAGGACGCCTGGAGGAGGAAGACACCCCAACACACACTGGAAAGCAAGAGGCAAGTGGGGCAGACAAGCGGCAGGACTGCCGAGTGCAGCTGATGACAGCTGTGTCTCATACAAGAGGCAGCAGAGAAGGGGACAGAGGAGCTGGGCACGTGGATGAGGGGGCAAAAGGCAAAGACAGGACAGACAAGACAAGAGGAGGCAGAGCAGGTGAGGCTGAGAGAAGCAGGATTTCTCCACTGAAAAAAGGCTTCCGGTGGAGGGGAGAATCTATGCCACACGATTTTTTTCAGCATCCTTTACCAGTATGAAGTCATCTGGGTATTTTAAGAGCATGTGATGCATTATGCATATCTCATTTTTGTTGAAAGAAGCCATGGTTACTGTATTTAAAGATGTGAATGCCTGGAAAATTATCGGGGGAGAAATGCAGGATTTTGTACCCCCCTCCTCCAGAATTTTCCAGGCTTCTCAAAACTTTCACATCTGCGCCCAGCTTCTTGGTGAGTTCAGGCAGAGAAAGGAAGGTGAGAAAATCCCCGATTCTTCCCTTTCTAGGCTGTGGCCTGCTGGACCTTGGATCGGCAGCCCAGGATCCTCCTCTGACTGGGCGCCAGGCCTCTGAGGCCCGTTCCCCACCCGAAACGGAAGAGAAAATTGACCTTTGGAAACCGGGCCTTGGTTTCCACCAGTCCTCCAGCCAGCCTCAACCATGGGGGCACAGCGCCACCTGGAGGTCATGACGGAAACTGCAGCACTAGGAGGGACGGCCGGCAGAGTCCTGGGGCAGGAAAGGTAGGAAGAAATAGACTACCGACCAACCTACTGCAAGCATGTATGAAGCTCCCCGCTATAAAGCACCTTAAATACTAGAAAAAAGGAGGGTACTGGAGGCCTGCAACTGTGGCAATTTGGACATTAAGATTAATATGACCTCATTTGTCACTCCCTCCCCCCAGCCTAGAGAATATTCAGGTTCACCGATACAAGGTGCCTGGCACACTAGGTGCCTACTAAATGCTTGCTGAGTTCACCTGTGGCTCTCCAGAGTGACGGCCCAATCCTGGAGGGATGTGAATTTGAGGAACGTAATGGGAGGCAATAGCTCCAGAAGGAACAGAGGATAAAGGGCAAGGGATGAAGGCCTCGGGCTTCACCAGGTGGACCCTCCCCCAGGTCCAGTGAGCCCCTCTGCCCAAAGCCTGTGTCACTAGCTCAGCCTCCTGTGCCCTGCTCTTGGGGAAAGGAAATGCCAGGTCCCTCGGCTGGCATCTGGAAAACAATAAGGCAGCTGCAGGGGAAGTGACTAATGAGCACTCCAGGGAGCAATTGAGGACATCATACATGGAAACTTCTCTCATACAAAATTGATAAGTTACCACTATCTAATTAGAGAGAAAATGTGCTGATCTCCCCAGCTTCGTGGGAACATGGTCCTGAGGTTGTTTGTGGGTGGCCGGCCTGCAGAGGGCCCACATCTCATCTGTCAGACTAGCAGCCCGGAAGAGGGCCTCAAACTGCCCTCCTCACTCCCTCATCCATTCCCGTTTCTTAGAGGCGCCAATTGTCAGAGCCGGATGGAGACCTGGAAGGCTTCTAATTGGACGTGCTCCTTTTCTAGACAGAGCTGAGGCCCAGAGAGGTTAAATGACCCCATTGAGATGACACAGCAACACAGCCGGGACCTGAACGCAGGCCAGCCTCCATGTCGCCAGTCCAGACTATTTCCCACCACAGTGACATTGCCCCAACTTTCCTGTGTGGAATCCTCAAGGTTCTGGTCAGCTCGTGGGATGTGATGTATCTCTTACACAATTTACCCATGTTGGCTTGAGGGCCTAAGAGAGGCTCTTCCCTCACGCCTCACGGCCAAGTCATGGCCCACATCTCTGGTCCAATAAGCAACACCGCCCCCAGGCAGCCTCCCAGGACTGTGTACCCCACATCGATCTCACTCACTAGTCAACTCACCCACGCCACGTACAGTCATTGCTTAAACTCTTGGGCTTGGAGTCAGAATGCCTGGGCTTAAATCTTGTGTCTCTTGTGAGCTTGGCAAGGTCCCTGACCTCTCTGGGTCTTGCTTTCCTTTTCTTTAGCGGAAGAATAATACAAACACGTAACGCGCGATGCGGGTTAAATGGCATCGGTCACGTGCAGCATTTGGTGAGTACCTAGCAAGGAGCAAGCCTCACGTTAGCTCTAATTAGTGCACAGTGACAACCAAAACATTGTGCCTGACGAGGAATAAGATACAGATCCTGCCCAAGACATGGGCAATTCGGTTAAGGGCAGGAGTGAGAGGACGGTATCAGGCAATCTCAGGGGAGGGGGCCCCAACTCTGCCTTGGCATCCAGGGAGGGAGGAGACAGCACCTAAAGCTGCCTGAGTAGGGTGAGTAGATGGTAGCAAGGTGAAGGAAGAGCCGGGGTTCCAGAGACAAGACTCAGCGCGGCACATTTCAGGAGCCTCCGTGCCCGTGCGGCCAGAGCCACAGGCGTGAGAGACAGGCCTGCAGAGGCTCGGAGAGGTGGCCAGGGGCTGGGCCACAGGGGCCTGCAGACGTCATGGAAGAGTCGGGGCTTGGGCCCGGAGATGACAGGGAGCCTGGGGAAGGGCTCTAAGCAGAGAAGAGACACTATCAACTTGGTGTTTCAAGTAGGGCCTTCTGAGCTCTGTGGGGTACATCTCCTCTGCTTCAGCAATGGTACTGCCCTTGGTTGGTTTACTTTGAATGGTCAGGGAATCTGCTGGAACTAGGCCAACTTCAAAGGCCCATCCCAGCTACGCTGCCGTGTGAACGGCGCGTATTCCCAACTGCTGAGTCCCCACCCCTGTCCAATGGGGTTTACTGCCTTTCAGACAGTTGGGGTTTATTACAGCTCTGAGCCCTTGGAGGATAGAGCCTGCTTTATTCATTTTTGCATCTCCAGGTACAGGGTACACATTTAGCAAATGTTTGTTAGATGAACAAATGCTCATCGGTGATATCAAACCCTTCGTCTGAGTATCCCAGAGGCCCTGTGGGATCAGCATCAGAAAATCACTCAATTGGGATTTTTGTGGCCTGAGACCAGAGTGATAAAGGCTGTCAGACTGGCCACATTTGTTGTGCTGTCGTTTGCCTCTTAATTTTTCTGCATGTTTTTAGTTGTTTAGTTGTTCCTCATATTGTTGCTTCCAGAATATCCTATCATAATTCTGAATGAATAAGGATTCTGAAGACATGCCTTCCAGCTCCTGTTTCATCAAGATAAGCTAGGGAACCCGAAAGCCTTCCCCTGTGGTATGAAAGCCACGGTGTGACTCGTGACTGCTAAGGTGCTGACTCGCAAAACGCTGTGTCCGGAATACTCGGTTGTCATTTGGACAACTTCCCTTCTTAGCCTCTCAGGCTCAAGGTGATAAAAGACAAAAGGTGTAGGCATTACAGTCAGACCTGGGCAGCCTTCATATGGTCTCCCCTGCTTGCCTGCCCGAAGTCTTAGAAACAACGCCTATGAGGAGGCTAACACTGGCCGGGTCCTGAAGATGTGTGGCTGTAAGCAAAAACGTCACCCTGCGGAGCCTCACTTTTCTCATTTGTGAAGTGAGGATAACAAAATCCACTTTGAAGACCAAGCGCATTAATGCAGATGAAGTGCCTCAAAGATACTGGAAGCCAGGAGTGACTGTCCAAGAGGACTGCTCTGAAAGCTGCCTGCCTAGGATTGAAGGGGTGAGTGTAAGAGTTGAATTAGCAAAGAACTGACAACTCACAACTGCCCCAGGGTCAGTCCAGAACGAACTCCTGTGTCCTCCCCTCCCCGTCAGGCCCTGCTCGCAGCCTGGGCCCCCCGTCTGGCGTAGGTCCCGTTCTTCCCGCCTGGAGAGGAGGCTCCCGGGGTGGAAGGTGGGACCGGCCACAGGCGAGCGACTCTGCGACCGTCTCGGCCTCAGCTGGGCTAGCAGCTTGCAGGGACCTCAAATCCAGAACCTGAGGATACATGTGCCCGTGCTCCCAACCAGCTGTCACTTCCCAGCGGAGGGCCAGGGTGCTGCTCTGGTCTGCCCTGGCTCCGCTCGGGAAGGCACTTGGGGCAGAGGTGATCTGCCCAGATGTGAGAGGGGGCGGGGCGGAGCAGGCCGCCTTCCCTCTTCAGTCCCTCAGTCTGGTTTGCTCACGGCATCTGTGCGGAGGGCTGACTCCGGAGACGCTCGCCCACACCCACCCCAGGCGCCGCATTCACCCTCTGCCAAAACCTGAACCTCAGACAAAGGGCTGATGGACAGGACAAGAGGCGCAGGTGTCCTCAGGGTGATGGGTCACCCCCCTCGCCCCGCCCGACCCCCAGGGCAGCTCCATGGACACCCAGTCTTCCCACCTCACCGGACAGGACTCCCGTGTGTTCTCACGCCCGCCGCCCTGCACAGCTGGCCCCCCACTAACACGGGAGTGCCGCCTGGTGGATATTCCTGCGCACATGGAGGATCCGAGCCAGCCCCACCGCCAGTGAGCCGGGGCGGGGGGCGCTTCGCCAACATCTTGGAGCGTAGAGCCCGCACCTACCTGCTACAAGCCCCAGCCCCGTGCCCCCGCTTCTCGGGCCGGCTCCGTGACTGAGCCGCAGATTCGCCATGAGACGCTGTGGCTCGGTCAGGACTAACTACCTGGAAACCGAAGCTTGAGAGGGCGCAGAGTACAACACTCCAAATGTCCGTTTCTGGGGCACCTGGGGGGCTCAGTCAGTTGGGCTTCCGACTTCGGCTCAGGTCATGATCTCACGGTTTGTGGGTTCAAGCCCCATGTTGGGCTCTGTGCCGACAGCTCAGAGCCTGGAGCCTGCTTCGGATTCCGTGTCTCCCTCTCCCTCTGCCCTTCCCCTGCTCGTTCTCTGTCTCTCTTTGTCCCTCAAAAATGAATAAATGTTAAAAAAATTTTTTTAAATACATAAATGTCAGTTTCCTCCCAGCTGGTCCCCAGCCCCCACCACTGTCTGTCTCCCTGCCCCTCTGGTCACGACTTCTTCAAAGACGGCTATTTCGGTGAGGCCAGCACCACCTCCAGGCTGGCCTCCAGAACGCCCTCCCCCAGGCCTCCGCCTCCCAAACAGCCCACCACTAGTGGGAGCCCCGAACCACCTCTCTGCAGGGGAAGAAGCACACTCAGAGGCCTGGAGGTCTCTAGATCATTCCACCGTGGTGGGATTCAATTCCATCCCGGCAAGCCTCAGCCTAACCATCGAACTTTCGCTGACAAAGCAACAGGCTAACACTTGGCCGTAACGTGTTTAATTTGTGCTGTCCACACTGGACACTCTGTAGAACTGAGTCAGCCCCCTGAGAGCACCCCCGCCGCCCCCCCACAGAGGAGGATGGGGATGAATATTCAAAGCCTGGGAAGGGAGGAAAAGCAATACCCAACTGTGACTGCCCGGAGGAGGTGGTCTGGCAGGTGGGGGGTGAACAGCAATCCCGGAAGGGGTGATGTGCTTACACCCACAGGACGTGAACTTCCCCATGGGAGGGGGCGGGGCCCCGAAAAGGCTCTGTGCTCAGGGCGCTGGCTGACTGCTTGTCCTGGCTGCTTGGAGACGGCCAGGAGGCCCGGGCATGGCGGCAGCGGCCTCTTTACTTCCTTTCCAGCTGAGCTCAGGCAGGGAGAGCCGGAGCCAGCCCTCGGCACCCGCTGGCCCCGGGAAGTCCCCATCAGGGCCGGAGGTGGGCTCCAATGGCCCTCCCTACAGGTCACCAGAAGGGCCGCGGCCAAGCTGCCGTCTTCACCGCTGGGGACCGCAGAACAGCCCAACTGTCCCTTCACGTGACCGCTCTTCGGCTTGCCGACCAGTCCGCATCTTTCAGGTAGAAGGCAAACGCCAGACTTCAGTCTCTTCTGACCTGAGCCACATGTGCACACATTTAAGAGGTCAGCCGGTGAGGGAGAGGGACACGAGTGACACGCGCAGTCTGGCTCTTTCTCCTGGGAGTCTCTTCAGAGGCAGCTCCTCCAGACACACACCACACCCAGAGCCCAACTTTCACCTCCCTGCTGGCTGAGTCACTCAAGGCTCAAGTCCATGGGAACCAGCAGTTCCCAGGAAAGGACCAGAAGACACCGGAACAGAAGAGCTGGAGCTCACTGGCTCGGGCCCTGGAGCGATGAGGCCTGTCAGTCACCACACCCAGCCAGGGCGGGGCTGGGACTCCCAGGCCTGCTGGAAGGGCCCCCCCGGGGGGGGGGGGCAGCACCCCAGTGCAGAAGCTGTGAGACCCGGAGGGGCCCCCCAGCGCCCTCCCTCAGGGGCGCCTGGGATGACAGCTGCCCCCAGCACACTCTCCTAAAGGCCTCAGACAAAGATGCGTGAGGAGGGGGCGGGGAGGGGGGTCCCCGCGTCCACCTGTGGGGCGTGGGGCTGTTAGCTGTAGAACAAGGGAATCACCCGGGCGATCTCCTGTCTGCAGATGGGGCACCGCTTGGGCTCCGGCAGGGCGCGGTAGCACTCAGTGCAGGAGCAGACGTGGCCGCACTCCAGGAAGACGCAGGACTTGAAGCTGCTCAGACACACGACGCAGGCGTTCTTCAGCCCCTCCCTGTCCTCGGGCTTGGCGCGGCTCAGCAGCTGCGCCTCGTGCTCCTGGAACTCCTTCTCCATCTGCCTGAGGCGCAGCCGCTCCTGCCGCTGCAGGTAGTGCTTCCGGAGCAGGAAGAAGAGGGCCGCACACGTGGCGAAGCCGAAGACCAGCGTCAGCACCTTCCAGAGCCGGACGCTGGACTCCTGCCTCTGCAGCAGGCTGTCGAAGTCCTGGCTGCTCAGATAGTACTGCATGCCCTGCTTGGGCGGCTGCAGGCGGACGGAGCTGCTGTCCAGGACCAGCTCGCCGACCCCTGTGAGCGTGGCCCCGACCTTCAGCATCTCCTCCGTCTCCTGGATGCCCTTGGGCCGCTCGCCACTGATGTAGTGGCCGATGACATCAGTGAAGGACTGGACGGAGGGGTGGAACTTCTTGTACACGGTCTCCAGGCCCAGGTCCTGGGCGTCCAGGGGCTTCAGCACGCGCACGGCCACAGCCACACTGTCCTCGTGGGGCACCAGGTCAAAGGGCACTGTGTTGGTCCTCTGGTGGATGATCTTGGAACAGTCATTCCTAAAACAGCAAGAGAGCCCCAGAGAAAATAAAGGCCAGCAAACACCCCACGCCCAGGCAGACAGGGGGCCTATATGCCAGGACAGGATCAAGTTTGAAATGACTAGAAGAATACACATAAATCACCACTTTCCAAGTGCCTCATGATAGGGAAGCTGAATTTTTTAGGTTCTCGGGCAAGTCCAGAGGGCACTAAACACTGTCAGAGGTCACCTCTACCATTTATTTCTCTTTGCCACATTCAAATAAACATCTAATTTCTTTTATTTTTTTTTATTACATTTATTTATTTTTGAAAGAGTGAGATAGAGCATGAGCAGAACAGGGGCAGACAGAGAAGGAGACACAGAATCCAAAGCAGGCTCCAGGCTCTGAGCAAACATTCGGCACAGAGCCTGATGTGGGGCTGGAACCCACCAACTGTGACATCTCGACCTGAGCCAAAGTTGGACACTTAACCGATTAAGCCACCTAGGCACCCCAAGAACATCCAGCTTCTTTAAAAAAAAATTGAAAATAGAACTACCACAAAGGTGCCCGGGTGGCTCAGGCAGTTAAGCACCTGACTTCGACTCAGGACATAATCTCACAGTTCAAGTTTGAGCCCTGCATCGGGCTCTGTGCTGACGGCTCAGAGTCCACTTCAGATCCTGTCCCCCTTTCTCTGCCTCCCCAACCCCCCACCTGCGTGCAATCTCTCTCTTTCACAAAATAAACATAAAAAAAAAAAAATAGAGCTACCATATGATCCGGCAATCCGAGTCTCGGGTATACATCCCAAAGAATTGAAATCAGGATCTCAAAGCGGCATCCACACGCCCGTGTTCACTGCGACATTCCTCACAGGAACCACGGTGGGGAAACAGCCGGGGCGCCCACTGGCAGATGAGTGCTTAGAGCATGACACACGTGCAGCGGCATAAAAAAAAGAGGGAGATTCTGCCCTCTGTGGCCACAGCAGGGATGAGCCTGGAGACATGACGCCGAGCGAGCGAGCCCACTCAGCAGAAAGACAAATGCAGCACGATTCCACGTATGTGAGGACCTAAAACAGTCACACTCAGAGAAACAGAGAGCAGAACGGTGGTTGCCAGGGGCTGGGCAAGGAGAAAATGGGAGTTGCTGTACATTGGGTATAAAGTTTCGGTTACACGAGGTAAAGCAAGTCTAGAGATGCACCACACAACTTTGTGCCTGTAGCTAAAAGCCCCGCCTGCCACACTTCCAACTGCATTAGAAGGGCAGATCCCCGGGGCGCCTGAGTGGCTCAGTTGGTTAAGCCTCTGATTTCATCTCAGGTCCTGATCTCACATCCGTGGGTTCAAACCCCACGTCTGGCTCTGTGCTGAGAGCTCAGAGCCTGGAGACTGCTTCCGATTCTGTGTCTCCCTCTCTCTCTGCCCCTCCCCCTTTCGTGCTCTTTCTCTCTCTGTATCAAAAAAAAAAAATACAACACAAAACAACAACAAAAAAACCTAGGATCATTTGGAAAAGGGGTTGTCTGCATAATGGCACAAAATCGTAATAAATGCTGAATTCGTTAATTCATGCCATAAACTGGTGGTTCTCAAAATTCAATGGGCAAGCCAGCAGATCCCCCCCCTTCCCCATTGTGCAAATGCTGGGTCAGGAGGTCTGGAATGGCAACCCAGGAACCTGCATTTGAACAGGTGCCTCGGGGGCTGTGCGGGGAGAGGTCCTCGGCCCACATGCAAGCACGCTGTGGGCGTGAAGGCCCTGGTCTACGCGGGACAGGGGCATCGGAGCCGACCAGCCGCGAGGTGCGGGGGGCCGGAGCGGATGCGTACCACAGGTGGGTCGTTCGATTCCACACCATCTTGTGCTCCTGCAGGGTCAGCCGCTGGATCACCCCCTTGCAGTTCTCCACGAACTGGCTGTTAAGCGTCTCTTTAACGGATCGGACAGCTCCTAAGTGGAAACAAATTATTGTCCTTCTGAAGACGTACTCTGCCCTCTCTTTTTGAGGTGATTTAAATTCTGTCTTTAGTTTGAGCTTCACTAATCAAAGTGATGAAAATGATCTTCATGGCAAGTGATGTTTCGCGGGCGCTCTGCTAAGCGGTTTACACGGACCCCTCATTTCAACAGCCCTGTGAGGGAGGAATTCCTTTACAGATGAGGAAGGGGAGGTTCAGAAAGGCTGGGTAATCGCCTCAAGATCACAGGGGAAAGACCCAAGTCTTTCGGACCCTGAAGCCCAAGTTCTGGACCACTGCCCCAAGGCTACAAAAAACCCTTAACATTAGCCAAGGTTTTATCAAACTTTTAAAAAGAGGGAGCTTTCAATGTTACAGTAAACACACATACCTTCGATGACAGCATAAGGCACACATTTTCCCGGAGCTTCTGAGAGAATGCTCTTCAAGTCTTCCCCTAGGTGGATTCTTTTCGCTCCCTACATGCACACAACACATCAATCTGACTGATGAACACTGCACGGTCTACTAAAGCTAAAGGCCGAACAAGGAAGCGACTATTTGCTTTTCTCATGTCGAGAGAATGAGGAAGTCAGGCGGGAAGGAGACTGTGGAGACTCAATTCCCAGGCTCCGTCCCCAGAAGGTGCCCCACGTAACCGGTCACCTGCCGTCGAGAGATGGGGGGCTGCAGACATTCTCTCTCCAGTCACCGGAAATGTACTCTCCTTTGCATTTTAACTTTTCTGGGTGAAAATATCCGAGGGACTTATCAGGTTTCATACCATGGACTGAACATAATTTAATCTCTTCTTGATGACACCGAACCTCGCATGCCAAACATGTGGCAGTGGCCTGAGGGCGGGGTCTCAGCGCCACTCTCCCGCTTTCCCGTTCGCTGTTCAACCTGTGGGCAAGCAGGTGACTGCAACTGTCACCTCCCTGCTCCCCTCCCATTCAGTTTCCAACCTGCTGCGCATGGGGGCCGACCACCTGCTACACCACAAACAAGACAAAATTAATAAAACTGATGACCATTTCCTGAGCATCCATGTGCCAGGCACTGTGGGATTCCAAAAATGCCCCTCGGTAGCAGGCATTTCGCTGAAAACGATATGATGCTGAGCGAAGTCAGGTTTAGGAATCCTTCTTCAAATAAACGTCAAATTACACCCTGTGATATTGTGACATTTCAGCCAAAAGGAAATCCACAAACATTTACTCAACATCTACCACTTGTCAAGCACAGAGTTAGAACCTAAAAGGAAAGACAGAAAAAGGATCAAGACCACCCTGTCTCCGACCTAAGGAAATCCATCTCTCATGGGCCAGACATTCACCGTAAAGCAATGTGGTCAATCAGAAAAAAAAAATCCTACACTTGTTGTCAAAAGATCTCACTTTAAGTCCCAACCAGACCAGCTCTAAGACCTTTTCCTCTGACTTTCAATTTCCTGTTTTATAATCTGGAGGGAATTGTCATGCTCTCTACCTCAAAAAAATTATTGTGAAGGCAAAAAAAAATAAAGAACAAGATGAGATTGTGCTAAGCTGTAAAGGGCAGCCCAGGAAAAGTTATTCTTAAAATAACTAAAATATTAAAAAGGGAAGTCTGTAGAAGCAAGGAACTGAGTCGTTACATAAATGGGCAAAGCTGAGGACTTCCGCGCTTGCTGTTCCCACCGTCTGAACTGTTCCTCCCCTAGACACCTGCGCGGTCCCCCTCACCTCTTCCTGGGCTCTGTTAAATGTCACCTTATTTAAAATAGCAAACCTCCCTTTCTCCGGCATTGCATTTCCTCTCTTCCCCACATTATTTTGTAGTATTTTTCTCCCCATCTGTCACACCATCTGATGCACCTCTTATTGTCTAAGTCTGCCTGTACCAGAATGCCATCTCCGTGAGGGCAGGGGCCTTAGTCCCTTCTATCCTGCGGTACCCCCAGGGCCCGGGGCAGAGTCGACGGTCAGTAAGTTACTTGTCGAATCAAGTCACGAGGTCGAGATTCTGGGCAACGAGCGGGACTTCGGAGAAAAGGGGAAGTGAAACGTTTATTACGAAACCCGAATTCTGATCCTAACTCCTCCAGTGACCGGCGGAGCGACACCTGTCGGGGCCGGTTTCCTCTTTGAACAGGTTCCGACGCTGGAGCGGCCCAGCAGTACCCGGGGCAGGGGCGACCCGGCTGAGGCCAGGCTGGCTCCAGCACTGACCTTGAGCTCTTGGGCGACCTGGGCCTTCTGCCGGTACACGGAGTACAGGATGGCGGTGACGACAGAGCTGGTGCCCAGGAGGATGACCTGGCCCAGCGAAGGCCGCCCTCCGCTCTCCATGGCCGCGCGGCGGCGGCGACGCCGAGGTCAGGCCGCGCGCCCCCCGAGCTCCGCCGCCCTCCACCCGGGACCGCGCCCCTGC
>NC_043707.1:127196516-127229809 GCF_006229205.1 Suricata suricatta | reverse complement strand
GACGCCGAGGTCAGGCCGCGCGCCCCCCGAGCTCCGCCGCCCTCCACCCGGGACCGCGCCCCTGCACCGCCCTCAGCCAGCCCCGCGCTCGGTCCCCTGGCGATGACGCGCGGCGCCGGAGCCGGAAGTGGGCGGGGCCGAGCAGACCGGAAGGCGGCGTTGCCAGGGTGACCGCCCGGCTGCCCCGGCCTCTGCAGCGGCGGGGTCTCCCTTGTCGAGGGGCAGAGAGGACAGGTTTGGAGGAGCTCAGAGATCGCTGATCGCCCAGGACCCTTTTTCCCCTTGGACGCGCGGCGCGCCGGCCATACTTGACGTGCTTGTGCCGCCCTGGTCTCGATCCCTCTGGTTTCCCGGGCTTCCTGGGTTGTTGGATGGGGTCTTGGATGGCTCCAGTCAGTAGACTGGAAGAAAGCAGAGGACGAGAGTTAGCAAGCACTTTGGAGTATTGCACGTTTAAGCTCAGGGCAAACCTTGAGACTGGGATTTTATTCTTCCACTTTACAGATGCGAAAACGGAGGCCGGGGAAGTTAGGGAGTATGCAAAAAGTCTCACTGCTAATGAGCGCTAGAGAGGAATTTATCGGACTCCGGAGCCCTTACCTCCAAGAGAGCAGATTATATCACCAAATATCTGCCCTCATCGCGCACAACGACCTGTTAACTAATAATTATAGCTACTTTGTTGAGTGCCTGTTATGTGTCAGGTAGTACGTGACAAAAGTATTACGGACATCCCGTTTAATCCTCACAACACGACTATAGAGCAGCTTTCGGACTATCTTCTGGCCTCTTTAGTGATCTCTTTATTAAAATAATCAGAAGACACACAAATCTTACCCAAAACATCAATGTGTTCATCCTACAGGTTATGCTTTAAATTCTGTAAAGTGCATCTAAAGTCTGTATTCTCCACAAAAATAAAATCTCTATTAAAGAACTTGGCTATCCATGACATTTTCAACCACATTCCTTAATTATCCTTGGAGTCAGCCAAGAATTACTTTTCTGTGAACATGGGGTTAGAATCTCCAGATTGTTAACATCCCCAGATACTTGTGATGATTTTCAATCCAAGAGGTGATCACAAATTTGTCACACACATGTACACTTAAAATGAGGTCTAACTTTAATTTTTTTAATGGAACTTGCCCAAAAGTTAATAACACATTGTGTTGGTGTGTGTGAGATGCAGGGACAGAGACTCCTGTATATTGCTGATGAGCGTGAAATTGGACATTATTGTTAACAATTAGGCAGTGATGATCAAGATTAAAAGTGCCCACATCTATTAGCCTAGAAATTCCACTTACAGAAATTCCTCCTACATAAATACTTACACATCTGAATATGGCAGATATACAAGATTATTCACTGCAGCATTGTTTTAATAACAAAAGAATGAAAACATCAATGTTACTAATATTTAATTGGTTAACTAAGTTTTAAAAATGTATATATGAGGGGCGCCTGGGTGGCTCAGTCGGTTAAGCCTCCGACTTTGGCTCAGGTCATGATCTCACAGTTTGTGGGTTCGAGCCCCACATCGGGCTCTGTGCTTACAGCTCAGAGCCTGGAGACTGTCTTTGGATTCTGTGTGTGTGTGTCTCTCTCTGACCCTCCCCTACTCATGCTTTCTCTTCTCTCTTTCTCAAAAATAAATAAAACATTAAAACAAAAAATATTTTTAATGTGTATATGAGCATAGTAAAGTGAAAAAGCAAAGTGCAAACCTGTTTAGGTACGATACCATTTACTTTAAAAAAGAGGGAGAGGGGAGCCTGGGTGGCTCAGTTAAGTGTCCTACTCTTAATTAATCTCAGCTCAGGTCACGATCTCACGTTTTGTGGGTTCAAGCCCCATGTTGGGCTCTGCACTGATACAGCAAAGCCTGCTTAGGATTCTCTTTGTTCCTCCCCAACTGATGCATGTGCGCTCTCTCTCTCAAATAAATAAACTTTTCCTTAAAGGAGGGGGAGGGGCGCCTGGGTGGCTCAGTTGGTTGGGCATTCAACTTCTGATCAGGTCATGATCTCACAATCTGTGAGTTCAAGCCCTACATCAGGCTCTGTGCTGACAGCTTGGAGCCTGGAGCCTACTTTGAATTCTGTGTCTCCATTTCTCTCTGACCCTCCCCCACACACGCTCTGTCTCTGTCTCTTTCAAAAATAAGTAAACATTTAAAAAAGGAGGAGGAAATATAAATGTTCATATATACCTAGATGAATTAATAAAAAGCTTATAATATTGGTTATTTACATAAAAAAGAATCTGGTGGCTAGAGAACAGAGTGACTTTTCACTCTCTTGCACTTTTTGAGCGTGAATGTATAGCACATTTTCAATTAATAAAACTTGATTTAAAAAGAACAAGAACAAGTCACTCCACAACCCATGAGTATGGGAGCCTCCTGCCTCCGGCGCTCTGGCCAGGCGCTAGAAGACACAACCGCACATGCCCAGGCTCTGCCCTCTGGCTGTTAAGGGTCTTGGGGATGAGTAGAAATGGACAGTTATCTATTATCCAGGCCCAGTGGAATTAGGGCAAGCAAAATTCCGCCCGCATAGGGAGATGCAGCTTCTTTTCCTCACTAGGGAAGGGATTTGAGGTCTGTACACAGAACAGAGGGCAGAGTGGAGAGATTGGAGTAGGAAAGACTTTCCATGCAGAGGGAGCAAGAAGAGCAGAAGGCGCAAGGCTACCGGGAGCTGGCTGGGCTGGCCCGAGCCCAGGACATGTGATGACAGAGAACGGGGTGCAAGTAATTAAAAAGGAAAGTTGCAGCCAGATCCTGCAGGCTCCTAAATGCCAAACCAACAATATCAATTTCTTCCTTTGGGAGATTGTGATCTAGTAAAGCTGTTTGAGAAGCAGCAGCACATGATCTAATCTGGTTTGGGTTTTTTTTTTTTTTTAATCGTCCAAATTCCTATATCCTTAGCACCCAGCAGGGGAAAGAACAGCAAAGGAGCTGTAAAAATGAAAATGGTTGTACTGTCTCTACTGCTAGGGTCCCTGTTTATGGGTTCTGACTATTTGCTTTATTCTATAGACCCCTTCATGGGTTCCTTGGGGGCTTGTTAAAAAACCTTCACTCTTAAATGAAACAGTTTGGTTTTAACCCACCCTGGCATTTCTTTGCCAAAGGCTATAGTGCTTCATTAGCCAGGCTGAGCACGGTCCTGTTGGGACATGTTGAAATGGGCATGATGTAGACCTTGTTAGGAACCACGAGAGATGGGCAATTTCGGCTGCAGCCAGATGTCCCTAGAGAGCTCTCATTTCCAGCTCGGAATGGCTATCCTCACTGAATTACAAGGGAAGGATGAGTCTCTGACTTCAAGAACGTGAGTTAAGTTCATGAGGCACCACGCAGAGACTCTGGGAGGTGGGGGTTGGGGGGCAAACCTGGGAGAGATGGGTTACCAAGGACAATACGACCACTGGAGACACTGAGCACCAGATTATGCCATTGATTTTCTCTTGGGGGGGGGCAACAATTCCTGTGAGTCACTGGGTAAAGGCCCTCTTAGGCTGTCCATCCAGGGAGACATTTAGCAGGGTCCCAGCACCAAATAAATACTAAAGCAACATCTTAGCACCTGCACTGATTTTACCAGACAGGTGTCACAGGAGACAGAAAAGAGACAAGATTCACATCCAATTGTCACTCAGTGTCCTTACAGACTTTCCATTGGGAGGGCCACTAACATAATAAGTATTAGGAATTATATAATGTAGTCAACATATTTTTAATGAGCATTTTCCTCTTGCAATGTGCTCTCAGATACAGAGGGACACAGGATAATGTACAGGACATGCCCCCTACCCTCTCGCAGGGTACAGGAGAGACTATTTTTTTCTTTTCACAATGATTGAAACACCACCTGTTCATGAAAAGAACCTGAGATGACTTCCTGAGATAGAACATACCATAAAACAGATTTATTAAAGATAAATATAGAAATCAATCAATCAGGGGCAGCTGGGTGGCTCAGTCAGTGAGCATTGACTCTTGGTTTTAGCTCAGATCATGATCTCATACTTCATGGGTTTGAGCCTGGCATTGAGCCCTGTGTTGACAGCATGGAGCCTGCATGGGATTCTCCCTCTTTCTCTCCCCTCTTCACTCGCTCTCTTTTTCTCTCTCAAAAATAAATAAATAAATAAATAACTTTTAGAAAAGCAATTAATCAATAACAAAAATCAGCTAATGGAAGCAAGAAACAACCTGTTACTAGGCCCCTAGAATGAGTTAATTATTACAGCTAGACATGATCCTTGATTGTGAGCTTCCCAACAGCCATGGCAAAAAGGAGATATGCTGATCTATTAGAAAACATGGGGCTGCAATGTCTATCAAAATAACACCAGCATTCTTCACAGAGCTCGAACAAGCAACCCTAAAATTTCTCTGGAACTAGAAAAGACCCTGAATAGCCAAAGCAATCTTGAAAAAGAAAACCAAAGCTGGAGGCATCACAATCCTGGAGTTCATGACGTATTCATGAAGCTCTAATCATCAAGACAGTGTGGTACTGGCACAAAAACAGACACTCGGATCAATGGAACAGACTAGAGAAGCCAGGAATGGACCCACAAACACTTGATCAACTCATCTTTGACAAAGCAGGAAAGAATATCCAATAGAATAAAGACAGGCTCTTCAGCAAATGGTGCTGGGAAAACTGGACAGTGACATGCAGAAGAATGAACCTCGACCACTTTCTTACACCATACACAAAAATAAGCTCAAAATGGATGAGAGACCTAAATGTAAGTCATCAAAATCCTAGAGGAATAAGCAGGCAAAAATCTCTTTGACCTCAGCCACAGTAACTTCTTACCCAAAACACATCTCCAGAAGCAATGGAAACAAAAGCAAAAATGAACTATTGGGACCTCATCAAAATAAAAAGCTTCTGCACAGCAAAGGAAACAATCAGCAAAACTAAAAGGCAACCAACGGAATGGGAAAAGATGTTTGCAAATGATGTATCACATAAAGGGTTAGTATCCAAAATCTATAAAGAACTTATCAAACTCAATACCCAAAAAAACAAATAATTCAGTGAAGAAATGGGCAAAAGACATGAATAGACACTTCTCCAAAGAAGACACTGATAGCCAACCAACACATGAAAAAATGCTCAACATCATTCATCATCAGGGAAATACAAATCAAAACCACAATGAGATACCACCTCACACAGGTCAGAATGGCTAACATTAACAACTCAGGCAACAGCAGATGTTGGCGAGGATGCGGAGAAAGAGGATCTCTTTTGCACCGCTGGTGGGAATGCGAACTGGGGCAGCCACTCTGGAAAACAGTGTGGAGGTTCCTCAGAAAATTAAAAACTACCCTACAACCCAGCAATTGCACTACTAGGTATCTATGCAAGGGAGACAGGTGTGCTGTTTCAAAGGGGCAAATGCACCCCAATATTTATAACAACACTATTGACAATAGCCGAAGTCTGGAGAGAGCCCAAATGTCCATCGATGGATGAATGGATAAAGAAGATGTGGTGTGTATATACAATGGACCATTACTTGGCAATCAAAAAGAATGAGATCTTGCCATTTGCAACAATGTGGCTGGAACTAGAGGGTATTATGCTGGGTAAAATTAGTCAGTCAGAGAAAGACAAATATCATATGACTTCACGCATATGAAGGCTTTAAGATACAAAGCAGATGAACACAGGGGAAGGGAAGCAAACATAGTATAAAAACAGGGAGAGGGACAAAACATAACAGACTCTTAAATATGGAGAACACACAGAGGGTCCTGGGGGGGTTGGGGGAGGGAGGAAGGGCTAAATGAGTAAGGGGCATTGAAGTATCTATTCCTGAAAGCACTGTTGCACTATATGCTGACTAACTTGGATGTAAATTAAAAAATAAATTAATTAAGAAAAAGCAAAGAAAAGAATCCTAACAAACAAGCCTTGCTAAATTTCCCCCAATTAACTACACTTACCTCATACCCTTTGTCCAAACACATTTCTCCACAACAGGCCATTCTTCATCAAACACAGCATTAAAATACTCAGGTTTAAACATTTCTTCAGGTTAAAAATAGAACTACCCTACAATCCAGCAGTTACAATACTAGGTATTTACCCAAACAATACAAAGATACTAATTCAAAGGGATACATACACCCCAGTGTTTATGCAGCATTTTCTACAGTAGACAAACTATGGAAGTAGCCTGGGTCCATCAATTGATGAATGGACAAAGAAGACAGAAGATACAGTGTGTGTATACGCATATATACGTAAATACACACACATATATATACATACACACATACATGTATCTATACATATATATATATATATACACACACACAATGGAATATTACTCAGCCATAAAAAGGATTGAACTCTTGCCATTTGCAACAAAGTGGATGGAGCTAGAGAGTATTATGCTAAGTAAAGTAAGTCAGAAGTCAGCAGAGGAAGAGAAATACCATATGATTTCACTCATATATAGAATTTAAAAAACAAAACAAATAAGCGTGGTGGGGGGGTCAAACCAAGAAACAAGACGCTTAACTACAGAGAACAAACTGATAGTTACCAGAGGTGAGGTGAGGGGGGGAATGTATTCATTGGTGATGGGGATTAAGGAGGGGGTTTGTGGCAGTGAGGACCAGGGGTTTTATGGAAGTGTTGAATCACAAAATGGTACACCTGAAACTAATATTACACTGCACGTTAACTAACTAGAATTGAAATAAAAACTTGAAAAAGAAAACATGAGGCAAGCATCTGAAAGATCAACCCAAGGCAGTGTGTGAAAAGTCTGATGAAGAGGGCGGGACCAAGGTGTCTAGAGGTCAGCACGACGAGTCACAGTCCATCTCTGAGGACGCCACCATTAGAAGCTCATGGAAGGATGCAGGCTTGGAGGATTTCCCAAAAGAGTTTGTACCCAGAGTGGGCATGGGAGGGGTAGTCGACGCCCAAGGGATTCACTTTCTCTTCCAGTTTCCTTTGAACCAGTGGCACCTACTTACCATTGACTGACCAAAGCTTCCAGCACAAAGATGGGAGATCTTCTAGAAAGCAAAATGGCTTTCTAGATGGAGTGCTAGGCTTTGGCCTCACCAGCCTCACAAACCACAGGAGAAGTGCCAGTTTCTAGATGGGGACTGATCTGTCACAACTTCACTTTGAAACGCCTCAACATGTACGTTATGAGCTGTCATTTTCTTTTTCTAAACAGCTTTATTGACATTCAACACACTTAGTTTTGACATCCATACAGACCCATGAAACCATTACCACAATTACGGTAATGAATGTATCCATCACCCCAGAAAATTTCCTAATATCCCTTGGTGATCCCTCTCTTCTGCCCCCACCACCGCCTCATCCCTGGGAAACCAATGTAAATCAGTTTGCGTTTTCTGAAATCTTATATAAATGGACTCATGCAACATGTACTCTCCCTTCTCTGGCTTCCTACACTCAGAATCATCATTTTGAGATTCAGCCATGTTGTTGCATGTATTAATAACAGTTCATCCTTTTCTTGTGGCCAAATAGTATTCCATCACATAGAGACATCACAATCTGTTTACCCATTGACCTGGTGATGGACATTTGGGCTGTTTCTAGTTTTCAACTATTACAAATAAGGCTGCTTCAAACATTCACGTCCAAGCGTTTGTATGGACATAAGCTTTCGCTGCTCTGGGGTAAATTCCTAGGACGGGAATGGCAGGTCATACGGTACATGAACATGAAACTTCTTAAGAAACTTCTAAATGCTTTCCCAAAATGGTTGTACCGTTTTACGTTCCCAACAGTGGTGTGTGTGATTCTAGATCTTCCACACCCTCACCAACATTTGGAACGACCAGCCTTTTGATTGTAAACATTCTAGTAGGTGTGTAGTGAATGGCATTTCATCATGGTTAGGATTTGTATTTCTCTAATGTGTAATGATATTGAAGATTTTTATGTGTTTATATGCCACCTGTCTATCTTCGTGGGGGAAGTGTCTGCTCAAGTCTTTCTCCCATTTAGTTTTTTGGTTGGGCTGTCTTGTTTTCTTTCTTTTTTATTTATTTATTTTTTTTTTTTTTGAGAGAGAGAAAGAGAGGGAAAGTGCACAGGAGCGAGCAGGGCAGGGGTAGACACACACACAGAGAGGGGGACGCAGGATCCGAAGCAGGCTCTGTGCTGACAGCAGAGAGCCCAATGTGGGGCTCGAACCCACAAACTGTGAGATCATGACCTGAACTGAAGTCAGAGGCCCAGCCAACTGAGCCACCCAGGTGCCCCTGTTGGGCTATATTGTTTTCTAATTATTGAGAGTTCTTTATACATTTTGGATACAAGTCCTTTATCAAATATGTAATTTGTAAATATTTTCTTTAAAAAACATGATTTTAAGTAATCTCTACACCCAAAGTGGGGCTCAAACTCACCCTGAGATCAAAAGTCACATGCTCCTCCAACTGAGCCAAACAGGTGCCCCATAAATATTTTATTCAATATCATGTCTTGACTTATTCTCTTAAACTGTCTTTTGGGGAGAAGTAGCTGATTTTTATGAACTCCAATTTATCAATTTTTCTTTCCTCTATGGACTATGCCTTCTGTGTTGCATCTAAGAAATCTTTACCTAACCCAAGATCACAAAGATCTTCTCCTGGTTCCTCCCCAGAGTTTTATAGTTTTCAGGTTTGCATCTAGGTCTACAATCTATTCTGCATATATGGTGCTCCACTGGCTTTCTGTGCACATCTTATGCTATTCCTACATTTCCCTGCAAAGTGGTTATGTACTATTTTCCTCCCCATTTTCAGATGAGGAAACTGAGGTTCAGTGAGGTGACATTGCAGGGTTTATCCAACTTCATCTTTCTCCAGATCTATAGGCTTAAGCACTAAACTATGCTGACTTTTATTTCATTCATATTGTTGGCCCTGAAAACAATTTAGTGATCGGTGGGTCATTTCCTACCCTGAATCCCGCAAGTTACTCCTATTCAAAGACGTAGTCGATGACAGCCCATTTGGGGAAATCATCCAGGAACAAGGACTCCTGACCTCTAATCCTGACTCAGATTGGTTTTGTTACTGTGGGAAAAGATGGAAATTATTTGTAAAACCATATCCAAAAGTCCTTCAATCTCCACATTCCAGATCTCCAGGATTTTCCCAGGAACAGCTGCAGTCAGTGCTGCAGTGGATAATTCTAGCCACAAGGAGGCGCGAGGAGCACAAGAAGCAGTGGGTGAAAAGCAGGAGGATTGAAAAAACCGGGGTGTAGGGAGGGGAGATGAGGACAGGGAGGGTCTGGGGATTTAAGAGGAGCGCTCTGGCTAACTGTGGCCCGACACTGGGCTGTGTCCAGGGGCCCAACTCTGCCTGGGTCTTGCTATTTGCCAACTGGTCCTGTAACCCTTACCTGTTGTTACTTTTACCCCCAGCCTCACCTGGGAAGTTCAGGAGCGCCTTAGTTATTAACAGCCCCCCTTTCCCAGGAGGAAGGACCAGCACCCTGGGTATTGGGAAAAGGGGAATTAAAGGCAAGCTTGGGACTCAAGCTACCTGAGTCCTAGGCTCTGCCATTTACCAGAGGTGTGAGTCCCAGCAAGTCCCAGCCCCTTCCTGAGCCTGGTTCTCATCTGTAAAATGGGAAAACAAAGTAGATGATCTCCCAGATTATCTTCCAGCTGGGATTCTATTCGAGCTTCTTAAAAATTCGAGAAACAAACATTCTCCTCCCCAGATCCTGGACAAATCATTGCCCCATTCTGAGCCTGTGTTTTCTGAGCTGGAAAGGCAGGCATCACCCCCCCCATTCCCCACCCCACTCTCCGCACCCCCCCACCCTCCCCCACCCCCACCCCCACCCCCGCCTTCGGCAGGGGACGGCTGTCAGCTGATGTGTGGGAAACTGCTATGGACGGGTTAGGGGTTTTACTCTCCTTTCAATTACTCTTTGTGTTCTTGACTTGCAAAATACAGTCAAGGGGTTGATAAATTTGAACAATTCTAGTTTTTTTAAGTAGTTGAATCTGTCAACTATTTGCTAGGTTAATATTGTAGTTTCTTTTTTAAATGTTTATTTTGAGAGAGAGAGAGAGAAAGCGCATGCACAGTCGGAAGAGGAGCAGAGAAGGGGGGGAGAGAGATAGAATCCCAAGCGCCAAGCCCAACATGGGGCTCAGTCTCAGGAACCATGGGATCATGACCTGAGTGGAAATCAAGAGTCAGACGCTTAACCAACTGAGCCACCCAAGCACCCAACCAGTTTCTGGGGGAAAAATTTTACTGTGGTCACAAGATAAACAAATTAAAAGTTTAATAATAGAATTAAACTGGGGCCAAATGGCAACTGAGTAACACAGAGATACCGATGATCCGGAGGTCCAGAGAAGGAAAACATTGCCACAGGCCTTCTACAGTTAGGGAATCACAAGAGCAGTTACATTTACTGAATACGTGCTGTGTGCCAGGCACTCAACTAAGCAGTGTACACACAGAATCATCCATCTTGGGTTCAAAGGCGGACTTTGGGGGTCACCTATCATACCTGCAATTATATATGTGCAGGTATAATGATTCATTTAAGGTCCATCTCTCCTGCCAAATTTTAAGCTGAATGAGCCCGGAAGCTGCATCTCTCTTGTTACCTGCCGCGTTCTCAGTTTCTAGCCCAGTAACTGCTATATAGTAGGTGCTCAATAAATTCTTGTGGAATAAATAAATGAACGAGCAAACCTAGCCCAAACTCACTCCCAGTAGAAGTCCTTCTATGCTGACTCAGAGAGGGCCAGCCCGCTTTTACTTGAATAATTCCTTTGACGGAGAACTCACTATCTCACAGGAGTCCACTGGCAGCCATCTGTATCTCTGGCCCTTCACCTTCTTTGCCCCGGTTCTGTCATCCTGAGGCTCTAACTATCCTGAGGAAAAGGCTGAACATTGAACTGCTCTGCACACCTCAGAAGCTTCCTTTGAGTTCTGCCAACCCTGAGCACACCTAACTCTAGTGGAAATATTATGGTGGCTAGACGTACCAGATGGGAGGAAGTTGTCTATGTGTGAAGCGGGTGAGAGGGACGCTAAGAGGAAACAGACTGTTAACCCTGGAGAGGAAGGGATAAGTGTAGGACCCTCTGTGGAACCATGTGTTGCAGGAGGTGGACCTTGGCTCAGCCCCAGCCAATCAGGGTGGCCCTGGTCCCCTTGCCAGGGATTAGCTTAGAAATGAGCACATGACCCAGGTCTAGCCAATGAGCTGGGAGGGAAGGTCTGTGGAGGGGCTTCAGGAAAGTGTTCTCTTAAGAAGCACAGGCTGAAAGAGCTGGTCCCTTTTCTGCCTCTGACCAGTGGATCTGCACTTGTGGAAGCCCTATTGCTGCCACAAAGACCGGTACACCGAAAATTAAAGAAAATCATAGAGAAGCATAGCCAGAACTTTGATCAAACTGTGCCTGAAGGTGCTCCATCCCTGAACTTCTTGTCAGTGGGATAATAAGCCTTATTGTGTAATCCCAGTGAATTGGCCATTGGTAAGTACTACCACCAAGAGCATCCTAATGAATACACAGATTTAAAAAAAAAACTAGATTAATGAGAGCTCTTTCAGGGACAAGTGCAAAATTCAACTCTTACATGTTTACACACAAAAATAGAATGCATTGGGTCAAATAACTGAAACGTTCAGGGTTAGCTGGATCCAAGACTCAAGTCATGTCTTCAGGACTCATCTTTGTCTATCTTTTTCCTCCATTTCATTCTTAGACAGTCATTCCCCAGGTTGCAAAATGGTCACTCATGGCCCCAGACCCACATCGTCACAGCTTTGCTTTCCCAGTGGAAGACGACTTCTGTTTCCCAATGGTTTCAACAAAGATCCTGGGATTCAAGTCCCTTAGATTGCGCTGGGTCACACATCCATCCCTGAGCTAGTCACTGAGGTCAGGGAAGAAGGAATGCCGTAGCCACTCTTAGGTGCCTTATGGCTTGAGGACTGGCCAGAGATCAGAGCACTGTTCAGTTCAATCCAATAAATATGTACTGAGTGCCTTCTATGCAACAAACGCTGTTCTAGACACTGTTACCCAAAGAAGAAGAGATGAATTAGTGTCCACTCTACCAGCCATAAGACAAGTCAGAGCGACAAGTGCTCTAAGAATTTTACAAATGATAGCTGACCAAGTTATAACCATCACAACCACATTCTTGATGTAATAGCGTGTGTTACAGACAGCCCGTCACTGGCAGTTGTGGAATGGGCTAGAGTTTACTTTCTTAGCCTAGATGCCCACTGGCTTTGATCTGGTCATCTGTGTTCTTCAGGATGTGCTCATTAATATTTAGACGTATTTGGCCAATTTGATCAACATTAGTTGATCAATTAGTTATATTAATAATGTTTGTAATCTGCAATTACAAAATACAAGCAGAGTTTACATTGGGCAAAAATTCATTTAGTTACAAGTCAGGGAAACTCAATGGAGGGCCAAGACAAAGGCAGAGCCAGTGAGCAATCCAAGATACAAATTCAAGGAGGCACTCATTCTTGGGTTCATACAAGCAAGCTTGCCTTGCTCCAGTCCAATTCAAACTAGCTTGAGCCAAAAAGGAAAAATTATTTACAAAACAATATACTAACTAGGAAAGGTACAGTGGTGAAGTGGCCTATAGGGCACATGGATATAAAACTCCAATGCAGCCATATTAATTCATTCTCTTCTCTTCTCCCCTTCCCCTCTCCCACCTCCTCCTTCCTCCTCTCCTCTGCTTTTCTCTGCTTTTTTGCTTCCTCCTACTATTATTAGTCTTTCTCCTTACAATTACATCCTAGTCACAAGCAGCACCAGATTAAGCTCCTTATCTTGCAAGCAAACTGGAAGGGGGCACGGGGAGAGTTTCCCAATAGTTTCATTCAGGAAAAATCTCAGGGAAAACCTCACATTGGTTATCTTGAGTCACATGTCCATGCCTGGACCAATCACTGTGGCCAAGGGGTAGGTTAATATGGTTGCCTAATCTGGGACATGCATTCATTCCTGTGGTCCAGGGGCTGCAGATTGAGACCAGAAAAGGGTTCGATGAGAGGACAAAGACAACTAGTATTTTAAGTCTGAAACATTCTAGCTCTTGTCTGTTTGTTTTTTCCACTGAAACAATTATTTTTAAATAACAGTTTGAAAAGCCAAGGTTCCTTCAAAAATGCAACAATTGAGTTACAGAAGAAGAGATTCCACTGGGGGCTGGAAGAGGTCATGGGGAAAGAGGCTAGAAAAAATAAATTCAAGCAGATCAGGGAGGTCCTTTAATTAATTACTTTAATACATTTGTATCAAAGTCTATTGACTGGCAGAGTCTGAACTCTAATCAGTAAACAGGAGTTTTTGAAGAGAGCAGAGGCAGGTCAGAGTGAGAGAAACCACTCTGAAAAGCCACCAAACTATGTGACCAGCACCTTTTAGGCCAGGACAAGAGGTAACAAGGCCCATGTGCTGGAGAGGGCTGCAGAAGCCGGTGGCCAGCACTCATTGAGCACATCTTCTGTGCCCACCTACTATGACACCTTGTGGGACATGGTCCCTAGGGACTCAGAGGACTTCCTCAGAGTCATCTCTGACACACCCTCACCCCCATATGACTCCCTGCTCTTCCCCAGGCAGACTGACCCAATGCCCACCAGACAGGATCTGTCACCTTTCAGTCCCGTGGCCATGGGCCAGTCACTTGAGACCTGTGAGCCCTCATTTCTCCCTCTACTCAGTGTTTACCATGTACAAATAGCTCCCACGTAACATACACTGAGAAAACTTTGTGTTGAAACACAGCTAGTATTTACAGAGTGCTCATTCTAAGCCAGATCCTGTGTGTGCATTATCTAATCAAATCTGTGCAACTATGTGTGGCCAACTGCACCCCAATATCCATCCCATCCATTCTTTCCTTGTCACAAAAGCCCTCAGTTTTCGCTGGGCACAGAAAAACTGCATTTCCCAACCCTCCTTGAAAGAATATAACCATCTAAGCGACTACGTTCTGGACAAAGGAGAGGAAAGGGAAGTGTCACATCAAACTTCTAGGGAATGTTCTCAACAACACATCATCAATTTAATTAAGAGTAGGGAAAGAAACACTTCATTAAATATATGCATTGATCATGAGACACAGCCTGATTCTAGAAAGTGGCACATCCTCCTGCTGGCTGGAATACAATCAAGATAGCTGGAGCCCCAGCAGCCATGAGGGATCATGAAGGAGAAGCCAGATGTTGAGGACAACACAGCAATGACGGAAATGGGACCTAGATCCCCAGTGGCTGTAAAGTCACCCTGAACTTCTTATATGTATCATAGAGAAGGGAGCTTTTCTCTTTTTTAAGTCACTTTTGCTTTGGCTTTTCTGTTACTCCCAACTGAACCCAATCTCAACTGCCAATCCTAACTCCCTTGCACTAGATGTCCCTACCCACTTCCCTGCTTTACTTTCCTTCAGAGACATAAAGTTGCCACCGCCTACGAAACTATATTGTAATAATTTGTACATTTATCCTTGGTCTGTCCCAGCAGGATGTAAGCTCACAAGGGCAGGATTTTATGTTTTGTCCACTTCTGCCCTCCTGGTTCTTCAGTAGCGCCCGATGCATGGTGGAGGCTCAATGAAAATGTGTTGCCTGGACAAACGGAAGGATAAAGTGATGTCATATGACGATCTTACAGATCTTGCAGAGACTCCGAGAGGGTCACATGGATGCATAGTGATGGAGCCCGGAAGTGACGTGAACCCACGCAGCTTGACTCTAGAACCCATGCCCTCAAACACGAACTTAGCTGCCACCCAACGCAGGGAAGCCCCTCAAAATCCTTCTAACTGGAACCATACCTTACTTCTAATGGGAAAGGCTACACTTCTTCAGGGAGAAAATATGAGCAGGAGCCTGCAGCCAGAACATTCTCTGAGGTCTCAGGCTTAGTTACTAATGAATATTGGAAACAAACAAACAACAAAAAAAAAGGACCGGGGGGAAATCTTGTGTTTCCGTGATTCTAAGACACTACTGGTTATAAGGCACACTATCCATTTTACTGGGACAAGAGGAAGAAACGTTTTGTTAAATAGATACGTTGATATATAAGACATCTTGATTCCAGAAACATTACAATGGAGTGGCCAAAATGCCTTTGAGAAAGCTGTTCGAGGTGTTTTTTTAAGTCTTCCTCGAATGAATATAGTCTGGCCAATTTTTTCCATAAAAGAAGCTAAAACAAGGCTGGGTTCTTTGATTTCCACCCCCTACCTACTTCTACACTAGAGTTAAGCCCTCCCTTCCTCCCCGTGCCTTATGCACGCCTCTTTCTTTCAAGCTGCTGTGTAATTTATGTGTTTACTTATCTCCTCTGTAAGATTCTGGGCTGGAGAATGAGGATCACAGAATCGTGTCCCATGTGCCCCTGTAACCGCGGCACGGGGCCTGGAACATAGTAGGGTCTTAGTGAATGTTTACTGAGGAAATGCATGAATGAACCTACAAGCAACTGAATAGAACAATGGATGAATGGTTATGCCTACACCTGTCAGATCTCAGCCCACGGGGTAGGGAGTGGTTCCCATGCATGTCCTCGGTAGAACCCAAGCAAACCTCCAGGGATTTGAACACCTTCAAAGAAGGGAGAGACAGAAGCCAGATCTCCTTCTAAGGATGAGGGGAAGGCATTGGTTATAAGACCTTGTAGAAAAAAGCTGCTTTTACACTGGGGAAAGGGTCCAGCCTCTAATCCCAAAACCTCAGTGGCTCATCAATTCTGGAAGGAAATCTGGCGCTGCTGAGCTCACCTCCCCCCTCCTCAACTCACAGGGAGGAAGAAGCAGGACACATTTTCTCCCCGAAATATGCAGAGCGGTGGTTGCCATGAGCACTGGGATCGCATGTTGCTTGACATCCGTTTTTTTAGAAGTTCAGTTGCCATGGTAACAAAATACCATGTGCAAGACTGAAGATGAATCTCTCTAGCTTGAATCTGAGGGAGACAGAGGCTCTTCCTAGACATCTCCTGGTGTGGCAGGGCGGGACCAAGCCTTCCACCTCAGGACTCAGAAAACATCAAAGAATTAAATCGAAGATTGCACTGAAGCCGCCTACCGGGAAATGGCCGATGGAAGGGGATTGCAGCTCCCATCAACGTGGCCGGGTCGAGGGGCTACCCAATACCCTTCTTGAAGCCACCCAAGGCACATACATGGCAGGTGCTTCCAAACAGCAGTCCCTGTTGCTGGTGACACACAACCCAAGAACAGACAAATGCAGCCATAGCCAAAACAACAAGCGGTCATGCCACAGAAATATTTATTGAGCACCGACAATAAGCCATGGAGAGTCCTAGGCACCGGGGATGCAGACAGAAACCCTCCTTGAAGGGTCTAAATCCTGCCCTCAGGAAGATGGATGATAAATACAGAAGTAACATACGGTTTATCAGAAGGTAGGGTAGGTTGACTAATGTTCCCCTCCCCCAAAGATGTCCTATATCCCTGTGAATTTGTGAATATTTCGCCCATGTGGCAAAAGGGATTTTGCAGATGTGATCAACTTAGGAATCTTGAGATGAGGGTCTTATCTTGGATTATCCAGGTGGGCCCAAGATAAACTAGATGCTGTGCTGCTGTCTTTGAAGTTAGAGGAAGGGGTCACAAGCCTAAGATTTAGGCAGCCTCTAGAAGGTGGAAAAGAGAAGGAAACAGATTATCCCTTAGAGCCTCCAAAAGGGATGCAGCCCTGTGGACGTCTGACCTCCACAATTATAAGATAATAAATTTGTGTTGTTTTAAGTCCCTGTTTGTAGCCATTTGGTACAGTGGCAATAGGAAACTGATACAGATGGAAACACACATCAATGGAGAAAAATACAGCAGAGAATGAGGGCAGAGAGTGGAGGTACGAGGGAGGAGGTCGAAGGTCCAAATGAGATGGTCAGCAAGGTGCTGGAAGAAGGCGGCATGTGAGCAAAGGCATGAAAGAAAGGATGAGGGGAGTGGGTGTCTGAAGAACATTCCTGGCCAGGGGAATGGCCAGTGGGAAGACCTCTAGGTGGGAGTGTGCCTGCCCTACTAGAGGATCAGCAGTAAGGCGAGTGTGGGTGCTCCCGTTGAAGAGGGAATAATAGGAAATAAGGTCAGCCAGGCTGAGGGGCCAGCTCATGGGCTTAGTAGAACATGGGAAGTGCTATAGACTAGAGGTTTGTGTCTCTACCCACCCTACCAAAGTCGTGTTCAAACTCAATCCCCAGTGTGATGTTTTTAGGAGGTGGGGCCTTCAGGAGATGATTCGGTCATAAAAGCAGAGCCCTCATGGATGGAATTAGTGCCCTCATGAAAGAGGCCCCAGGGGGTCCCCCTGCCTCTTCCACCACTGAGGACACAATGAGAACGTGGTCCTCTATGAACCAGGAAGCAGGGCTTCACTAGACACTAAATCTTCCTGGGCCTTGATCTTGAACTTCCAGCCTCCAGAACTGTGAGAAATAAATTTCTGTGATTTATAAACCACCCAGTCCATGGCATTTTGTTACTGCAACCCAAACAAAGTAAGACAGGAGCTCCCAAAGGGCTTTGAGTAGGGTTAGGGCATGACTGGATTTACCTTCTAAGGGGGTCCCTGTGTTGAGAACAGCTGATCAGGACCCTGGACAGAGTTAAGAGGGCCGTGAAGAACAGAGTGTTGGGGGATGACACTGAGCCACAGTGGGGACCATGGGTGTGGTGGGAAGGGGTGAAGGGGTCAGACCCCATATGCTCTTGGAGAAAGAGATGAGGTGAGGCGGATGAACTGGTAGAGACCGTGAAGAAAATAGGGGAGTCGAGATTGATGCTAAATTCTTGGCCAGAGCAACTGGCAGGCTGGCCATCACTGGTTTGGGCCATTTTCACTTTGAGAAGTTTATTTGACTGAAAAGATAGGAAAAGAGTTTGGAGTTCAGAGAGAGGTCCAGGCTACAGACAGAACTTGGAGGTCGTTGGTTCATAAAATGGTATTTCGGACTAAGAGCCCAGATGAGATCACCAAGGGAGTGCAGATATTCCACCTCCCAGAGGTCAAGGAGATGAGGAGGACTCAGGAAAGCAGCTTGAGAGAGTGGCTGTTAAAGAGGCAAGGACACCAAGGAGGGCGTAAAGACGTGTGTTCCGGAGGAAGGGGTGGCCAGCTGTATCAAATGCTGCCAAGAGTTCAGTAAGGTGAACACTGAAAATTGACACTGATTTAGCAGCTTGGCAGTCGGTGGTGACCTTGAGAAGCATGGCAGAAGCCAAGGCCGGATAAGAATGGATCCAAGAGAGTGGGAGGGAAGGAAGTGGACCCAAGAAGCAAGTTTTCAAGTTTTGCTACACAGAATAGCAGGGAAGTAGGCACTGGCCAGAGAGAGGATGTCCAATCAAGAGAGAGCTTTATTTTAGTTTTGTTTTGTAGGAGATGAAAAATGATAGCATGCTTGCATGCCGATGGAAAAATATCCAAAAGAGAGGAGGGGGTAAACGGAGAACTGGGAAGAAAATGGAGGTGCTTTCTGGAGTGAAGACCCTGAGGAAGGGAATGGGGTGGGCTCACTCCCTCCAGCAGCGGGGCTGAATTTAGGCAGCGCCTCCACTGCAGCGAGAGAGGGAAGCAGTGTGTGAGCACAGAGCAGGTGGGTGGGTGGATGTGTTGCTGAGTCTGAGGAAGTTCTCTTCCTATTGCCCCAATTTTCTTTGGGAGGTAGGAAGCAAAGAGACTCAGCTGAAATTGAGGACAAAGAAGGAGGCGTGGGGGTCTGGAGAGAGAGGAGGAGGTGTGAAGTCATCACAGAGGGAGGGAGAGTGAATTGACTAGGGACAAATAGTAGAATTGGCTGGCAGTCTAAGGTTTGCTCGAGAGGAGTGGTCATGAATGGAATGGAGAGTGAGCTACAGTTTCTATCTTTGTCTGGCCATGCTGAGCGGCATGAGTGCAGACACGGAGTAGGTGGCCAGTTGGATGAAGCGAGATTTGCGATTCTACTCAGGTTAGTAGCATAACCTGAGGGAAGCGCAAAGCACTTGAGGGGCTGGCGGGAAGCAGAATAATGGCCTGCCCCAAAGATATCCATGACCTAACCCTTGGAATCTCTACAATGTGTTAGATTGCCTGGCAAAAAGAAACCCATAATGAGGTTGCAGACAGAATTAAGATTGGCAATCAGTTGACCATGAAGTGGAGAGATTATCCTGTATAGTCCAGACAGGCCAAGTGTGATCCCAGGGGTCCTTGTAAGTGGAAGAGGAAGACAGAAAAGAGAGAACTGAAAAAATGGCCGCATAAAGATTCAGCCCAGCATTGCTGACTTAAAGATGGTGGAAGGGACAATGAGCCCAAAAAACAGCCCCTAGAAGCTAGAAAAGACAAGGAAAGAGTCCTCCTTAGAGCCTACCAACAGCTTGGTGTTAGCCCAGTGAGACCCATTTCAGTTTTCAGACCTCTAGAACTGTAAGAGAATACATTTGTGTTGTACACAAATACCATTATGTCTGTGCTCATTTGTAATAGCAGCAGTAGGAGACTGATACATGGATAGGTGAGGAAGTCACGGCATTTAAGCTGAGTGAGGAGGGAAACGAGCCATGAGCAGGACACTAAGGTAGGAAGATGAACGAATTAGAGGACCAGGTGGAGCCAAAGAATTGCTGGAGATGAGGCACTAGAAGATAAATTCTTATACTGTAGGATGCTTTGAACTGACGTGGTAGTGGAGTTGCAGCTTTGATAATGGCAAGGCCAAGGGCATGACCATGGGAGTAAGTACTGAGATGAGGAGGAAGGCGGGACCCTCAGAGGAGGTAGTAGGGAGCCGGAATAGTGAGGGATCACTTTTGTGGATATCGAACTCAGCAAAAAGTAAGCAGGAGTGGAAAAGCAGAGAACTAAGGCCAGGAATTAGAATCTGTAGGGAAGAAGGTCCGTGGGCCTGGTGAATGACCACAGCATGTGGGTGGCATGGTCCAGGGATGCGGGAGATTTTAGGGGGAGGGGATTTTGATTTGTGAGCAGCAATGGGGAGCAGCAAACATACGTGCCCCACTGCAGGTCCAGCGGCTCGAGGAGGGAGGGACAGGACTCACCCATCCATTGACGAGGGCTACAAGAAAACACTATATGGGAATGTCATTGATTAACCTCTGTTTACTGTCATTTGTAGCCAGCCTCTAAAATGCTTCCCAGTGATCCAATTCCCCAGCACACACAACCTGATGTAGGACTGTCCCTGTGTGACTAACAGAATATGCTACTCTGTGACTCCTCGGACTAATCATAAAAGGCTTTGCAGCTTCCATTTTAGCCTTCTGGCTCATTCTTTCTGGGGAAACCTCAGCCCCCAAGCCATAAGAACACTCTAGCAATTCCACGAAGAGAAACCGAGGCCTCAGCCAACTGCCAGCGCCATCTTGCCAGGTACAGGGTGAGCCATGCTGGAGCAGCCCCAGTTGACCCTTCAGATGACAGCAGCCCTATCCAGTATCTGACTGAGATCTCACGTGAGACCCTGAGAACAGCCTGACTGAGCTGCTCTCACATTTCTGACCCACAGAAACCATGAGACGTAATTAAATAATTGTTGTTGGTGTTGTTGTAAGCGGCTGAGTTTTGGGGCAATTTGCTACACAGATACTAACACACTAGTGCTCTCTTAAGAGTCTCTCCTCTGGCAACACCTCTAAGTTTCCAATGAAATGACTTCCTCAGGCAGGTCGCCCCTGACCCCCTCCCGGAGCACTCCATTCTTCTCATCATGTAATTAAATAATGGTTTGTGTAATAATTCACTTCATGTTATTCCTATGACATACAGCCCTCTCCCAAACAAGACCATAAGCTCCAAAGACGGACTGCACATGTCTTGCCATCCTCTGTACCCGGTGCCTGCCACAGACCAAGTGTTGAATGGCTGATTGAGTGAATGAAGACGCACTATGATTGACTGGATTAGGTCAGGTGGAGGGTGTCACGCTGAGATCACTACGGTGACAAAATGGAGCCCAGATCCCCTCCTCTGGCCTCGTCTTGGATCCCCCCTGGGCCGGCTCAGGGCTGGTGGGCTGCTCAAATCTCGTCTTGTCTGCATTCCTGAGATCTACCACTAGCCAAACACGGCCTTTGTTTAGACGGTTCTGTTTGTTATGCAAACATGACTTTGCATTGAACTGGACGCAGTTTGATGGATGCACCAGGAGCTTATCTGGTGAACACAGGTGCGCTGAAAATAACATTTCATCCATCACTTTTGTTCATGTGCTTTATTCATACCACTGGGTCCTTGGGCATCTGATTGTAGACTAATGCTGTTCTGAAGGCTCCTGTATGCTCAAACTCCTCCAGAATGAATGAGAATTTTTGTCACATTCCTCTTTTTCTTTATTTCTGAATCACAAACCCACAGGCACAATTTTCCCAAAGGTCAAGAGCATGCCAAACAGGTTTTGGCTATTGCTCTGCCAGCGGGGTGGCCTTAGGGAAGCTATGTGTCCTCTCTGAACCTCAGTTCCCTCATCTGTAAAACGGGAATTATAATAGTTCCTGCCTTGCGAAAGTAATTGTGAGGAAGTTATGATAAAGGAAAAGGTTTTGCGTAAGGCCTGCCACACAGAAAGCTTTCAGTAAATATTGGTTTATTATTATTAGAAATGAATAGAGCCAGATGACTTGGAAATGAATACGGGTTCAGATTCAGCTTCAAACAAATCGGCAGCAGAATTGAGGGTGTTCATGAGCATTCTAGAACAAACATAGATTCTTCTTTTTAAAAAATGCATACATAAATGTATACCAATGTAGCACTAAAACACACACACACACACATACACACACACACACACACACACACACACACACATCTATAACTGTAATGCATCCACATGGTAAATCACAACTCATTTCTATTCACCCCTTACATAATCACTTACAACCACCTAGATATTAAGAAAATTGTACTTTAAGAGCTTTGAAAACCTTGCCAAAATCTCTCTAAATGAAACAGTTCCCAGCCTTCAAGAGATACATTGCACTAGCTACATTTTTCAGGGAGGGAAGGCAAGCAGTTCAAGGTCACAAAATGAGTCATTGTCGGAAGCGAGCTTTTTTTTTTTTTTTAATGAAAGTGTCTGTGCCGTAGACTTGCTGTAAGCTGCTTCTGTCGTAGTGGAGAGGACGACAGTCAGCTGGCAGGAACCGTCTTATTCGGCTGTCCAACAAATGTCTCTTCAGAACCTACTATGTTCCAGATGCTGTCTAGGCCACTGTGGAGCCAGCAGCCTCAAAGATAGACGCATGCCTGCTCTCAGAGTACTCAGAGACTTATGGGCAGAGGGAGACAGGCATCAAATAAATGATTACATAAATAATGACATGATGACAATTCTGATAAATGCTTTAAGGGAGTTGGGAAGGCAGAACCACGCACGGGAAGTCAGGAGAGCTTAGGGGACTGTTTCCCTAAGCATGGGGATTTTTTCATGTTTATTTAGTTTTGAGAGAGAGACAGATAGACAGAGCATAAGTGGGGAAGGGGCAGAGAGAGAAGGAGATACAGAATCCGAAGCAGGATCCAGGCTATGAGCTGTCAGCACAGAGCCCGCACGGGGCTCAAACCCATCAACTGCAAGATCATGACCAGAGCCAAAGTCGGATGCTTAACCAACTGAGCTACCCAGGCACCAAGAGTGGGGACACTTAAGCATTGGCTCAGAAGATGAACAGGCTGGAAGAGGAAGGATGGGAATGAGCAGAAACAACCTGTAGAAAGCACAGGACGGTGTCCAGGAGGTAGAAGGGGGCTCGCATGGTGTCCCTGAAGCAGACCGGGGGTCTCCCAAGGAAGCTGGGGTGGGGGTGGAATGCAATCACGAGCTTTGGGGGCCGGTGTGACAGATTAAGGATTGTATTAGTTATCTTTTGCTAAAAACAAATCCTCCCAAAACTTAGTGACTTAAGACACCAACAAACATGTATTATGTCCCAGTTTGTGGGGGATGGGAATTGGGGACTAGGTTAGCTGCATGGCTCTAGCTAGGGGTTCTCGCGAGGTTGCAGTCTAGATGTGCACTGGGGCTAGAGTCATCTGAAGGTCTGACTGGGGCTGCAGGGTCACTTCCAAAATGGCGCCCTCACATACCTGGTGAGTTGATGCTGGCTCTTGGCACAAGGCCTCAGTCCCTTGCCATGTGGACTTCTCCAGAGGGCTGCTTGAGTACCCTCATGACTAGCAGCCGGTTTCCACCAGAGACAGTGACCCAGTAGGGAGCATGGCAGAAGCCACAATGTCCTTCCTGTGCTTGCCTCAGAAACCACATCATGTCCCTTCTCCAATGCCTGATTCACGACCTCGGTCGGCCCTACTCGTTCAGGCGGGGACTACACACAGGCATGAATGCTGGGAGGCGGGGATCAGTGGGAGCCTCGTGGTGGCTGGCGACAGCAGGAATGTCTCACCCATTCCTCCAGTGTCCCCTGTGGAGTCTAGTTTTGAACTCAGCACCTGCTTAGTAAAACAATCCCTATGATGACAGAATATCTAAACCAGAAGGGACTATTGGAATGAGTCCAACTTTCTCATTTTTCAGAAAAACATCACTGAATGGACACATACATAAATATGGATTAATTAATGGTTGATCTAGATTGAGGTACTTTTATGTTCCCAGGAACAAATGCTCATGAGAATATGACCCGTGAATCTCGAGCACGATAATGGTCCCTCTGAAACCACTGAAGAGAAACTTCTAGTAGACATGGAAGGTTGAGGTGCACTCCCCATTCCTTCCCCAAGCCTCACTACCATGACAATAAAAGAACAAAAAGTGGCATAAACTGGCAAGGAAAAACAGAGAAGTGATGACAGCAGCTGACATTCTTAACAACGTTCTGGAAGACGGATGGCACATGAGCAAGGAGAGGCAAGCTCAGTGGGGGCGGGGAGGGGACGGAAACCTCACAGGAGTCATGCTGGGCAGCCCGGAACCGAGATCTTCCATGCACCAGACATCTCTGGTGGGCAGGGTGCAGATGGTAAGGAAAATCCTTCCGCCCTTGGCCAGAGGACTAGAGCTTTCCGCTTCTGGGAGGGCTCCGGGCACAGCCGAGGGTGAGGGAGCAGCACGCTGAACCAGAGGCACTGGCGGCCAGGAGACAGGAGGCCCTGTGTCCACTCCTCCCCCAGAATCCTGGCAACTTTATTTGTATATCCCCTCCCCCAGGGGCAGGCCGTTTTGGGAGTTCTCTCTGGGGACAGTGGCCAGCGCAGAAGAAAAGACCTACAGACCTCGATATTGTGAGGGTTGTTAAGAAAAACCAGAGCTGGACTGCTAAAGTGGTAAAAAACAGATTTTATTCAGAAACGACTGCAGTAGGGGAAAAGAGACCTCATAGTACAAAACTGGGCTCCTTTCCCGATACAGCAAGAACAAGTGGGGGTTTACAGCCAAGAAGCGGGGGGGGGGGGGGGGGGGGGGGGGGGGGGGGGGGGGGGGGGGGGGGGGGGGGGGGGGGGGGGGGGGGGGGGGGGGGGGGGGGGGAATCAGTGGGTGGAAAATTATTAAGAGGTAAGGGCTTATTCTTGCTAAACCGACTCCACAGGATTCTTGCTGAAGGTAATCAGATATCACCTGGAGGATGGTGGGGGGTGAGGAACTGGATCAGATATTGAGGGTGGTGGGTATGGAGAGTGCACGGGGCCCTACTTTATCGATAAACCGACTTACCAAGATTCTTGCTAAAACTGAGCAGCATAGGACTCGCAAGGATGGGGCCATAGAGAAAAGGGTTCAGAAGAGTCTGACTCCATTTTTTTTAATGTTTATTTATTTTTTAGGGCAGGTGGAGAGGCAGAGCAGAGAGAGAGGGAGACAGAGGATTCAGACATGTGGCTCGAAATCATGAGCCATGAGATCCTGGCCTGAGCCAAGGTTGGACACTTAACCCACTGAGCCACCCAGGCACCCCCGGACTCAAGTTTTGTCAAGGAGGGTCTTTGTCAGGTTTCCTTACAAAATGGCTGAGTGTGTCATCAGATACTGAGACCCATATATGACAAGTCCTGTTCCCCTCCTCCACCCTCCAGACAAGAGTTTCCAATCAGCGTTTGCACTTCTCAAATACAAGAAACAAGGATTAGAGGAAAACTGTAAACATGAGAGTCAGAGATTTATATTTCTTAAAATTAATTATTAAAAAATAAAAAAACGGGAAAAAAGAATTCAGAAAGCAGAGCAATGCAAGAAACTGAGGAAGGCTTTTTTTTTTTAAACAACTCTAATTACATGCCAATGTTATATAAAGCCATATCACAATGTTGTAGTAATAACGCAAGATTTATAAAACATAGTTCTTACTGCTCTTATCCTAATCAGGAAACCAAAAAGAATAAAAATAACAACAGTCTCTAGAAATTAATAATGATAATAAATAAAAATTTAAAATTAAAAACAACTATTCTTGGGAAACCCTAAAGATTCCATACACAAAAAATTTTGGAGTAACAAATTCAGCAAAGTTGCAAGATACAACATCAACGCAGGAAAATCTTTTGCATTTCTATACACTAACAATGAACGATCTCAAAAGAAAATTTAATTTTTTCCTTTATAATAGCATCAAAAAAATAAAATACTCGTGAATAAACTTCACCAGGAAGGTAAAAGATTTGTACACTAAAAGCAATAAAATGTTGCGGAAAGAAATTAAAGAAGACACAAATGGCAATTTCATGGACTGGAAGACTTCATATTGTTAAAAGGCCCATCTTACACAAACCAATCTATAGATTCAACACAATCCTTAGTAAAATCCCAATGGCATTTTTGGTAGAAATAAAAACATCCATCCTAAAGTTCACATGGAATGTCAAGGGTTCCTGGCTAACCATGACATCTTGAAAAGGAAGAACAAAATTGGAGGTCTCACACTTTCTGACTTCAAAACTTATTACAAAGCTATAGTAATCAAACCGGTGAGGTACTGACAGAAAGACTGATATATAAACCAACGCTATGGAATGCAAAGCCCAGAAATAAATGTTTGCATATATGATCAAGTCATTTTTGACAAAGGGGCTTAGACCACACTCACTGAGGAAAGGACAGTCTTTTCAACAAATGGTATTGGAAAAACTGGATATCCATATGCAAAAATATGATGTTGGGCCCTTTCCTTACACCATGCCAAAACTAACTCAAAATGGAGCAAAGACCTAAAAGTAAGACCTAAAACTGTAACATTCTTAGAAGAAAACACCAGGGGAAAGCTTTATGACTTTGAATTTGGTAGTGAGTTCTTAGATAGAACACTAACATTCCAGGCAATAAGAGTAAAAATAGAGAAACTGAATTACAGCAGAATTGGAAACTTCTGTGCATTAAAGGACACATTAACAGAATAAAAAGGCAACCTAAGGAACAGGAAAATGTATTTTCAAGTCAAATATCTGATAAAGGGTTAATATCCAGAATATATAAAGAGCTCCTGCAATTAAACAATTTTAAAATGGACGAAGGACTTGAACAGACATTTCTCCAAAGAAGATACACAGATACAATAGGCATATGAAAAAATGTTCAATATCACTAGTTAGGGAAATGCAAATCAAAGTGACAATGCGATTCCATCTGACATCCATCAGGATGGCTACTACATTTTTTTAAATAATAATAATAACAGAAAATAACAAACTGTATTATTACAGTTCTTAATTATAAGATGGACAAACTGAAACCCATCTGTGGTATGAAATGGTACAGCAGCTATGGGGGACAGTATGGTAGTTCTTCAAAATATTTAAAAAATAGGATTACCGTATGATGTAGCAATTGCATTTCTATTTTTAGGTCTAAAAGAGTTGAAAGCAGGACCTCAAAGAGATATTTGTACATCCAGGTTCACAGCAGTATTATCCACGGCAGCCAAAAGGTGAAAGGAACCCAAATATCCATCAACAGATGAGTGGATAAACAGAATGTGCTATGTCCATACAATGGAATATTATTCAGCCTTTAAAAGAAGGGAAATTCTCACACCCACTACCACACAGATGAACCTTGAGGACATTATGCAATGGAAAATAGCCAGTCACGAAAAGACAAATACTGTACAATTCCACTTCTACGAGAGATCTAGAATCGCCAAATTCATAGAGACAGAAAGTAAAATGGCGGTTGCCAGGGCTGGCACAGGGAGACATGGGGATTGTTTCGTGGGTCCCTGTTCATTTTACAAGATAAAAAAGTTCTGGAGATGGGTCACCCAACAATGTGAATATATTTAACAAGGCCGAACTGTACACTGAAGAATGGGTAAGATGCTACATTTCATGTTATCTGTATTTTACCACAATTAAAATTTTTCTAAAACAACTATAATTAACATTCTTGGAGACACAAACAAGAATGAGATACTATAAAAAAATAAAAACTTGCTCTTTTAGAAGTGAAAAGTTATGAGAAGAGATCTATTTAAAAAAAATCTAATGGAAAGGTTGGAAGATACATGTGAAGTAATGTCCCAGAGAATAGAATAAACATTTTTAAAAATGGAACATTGGAAAAAACATTTTGAAAAATTAGAAGACCAGCCCAAGAGGTCCAACATCTGACTAAAATAGATCTGGAAAGACAAAATAAAAACAGAAAACAGAATGGAAGGTATCAGCACAAAGAAATGTCCCTCAAGTTGATTTCCAGATTAAAACAGATTGATTTTCAGATTAAAAGACTCACCAAGTGACCAGAGTAAATGCACATCATTGTGAAACTTCAGACCTCTGAAGATCCTCAAAGCTCACAGGGAGAAAAATCAGGTCAGACGCACAGGATCAGATATCAGAATGTCATTTGACATTTCAACAGCTATGTGGATCGTGTCCTCAAAATTCAGAGGGAAATTTATTTCCAGCCTAGAATTCTACACCCAGCCAAACTATCAATCAAAGCCACTGGAAAAGAGATATGCCAAAACAAGGAAATAAACCAATGTGGGGGGAGGGGGTCGACAGGGAAAACCGAGGTATCCAGAAAATAGGATCCAACACAGCAAAGAGGCAAAGGAGACTCCCCAGGATGCTGGTAGAGAGAAGTCTCAAGACAAGAATTCTGCAGATCCAACCAAGAGTCACCAGAACAGACTGGAATCCGGGGAGGATGCCTCCAGAAGGGCTGTCTCTTAAGAAACACCTAGAACTGAAAGACCATCTGGTGTGTTCCACCAGGTTGGACAGTTGGGGGGTGAATTAGTAATAAGCATAGTACTAAGGAAGAGTTTCTTTCTTTTTTTTCTTTTTTAACAAGGCATTTACATATTTCTGAAAAAGTCAAACAGTTGTCCAACAGGTCAATGGAATCATAACACACTTCAAGGCTCAGCTTTGAATATTTGAAGATCATAATAATTAAACATGGAATGCTGAGGGTACAATATGACAACAACATGTTCTGGCTGAACAGGAGGAAAGGGGGAGGAAAAATGTGTGTGATGGCGTACACCGAAGGGTGTGAAATCTTCGTCTTTCACAGCAGGCAGGCAGTAGATAAAGTTTTAAAAACTAGAAAATCTGAAGTAGATGTGTTATTTGAAAACACAGAGGCAGGGGCACTTGGGTGGCTCAGTCGGTTGAGCATCTGACTCTTGATTTTGGCTCGTGTTTCCAGGATCACAGGATCGAGCCCTGCATCGAGCTCCATGAGCAGCATGGAGCCAGCTTAAGATTCTCTTTCTCCCTCTGCCCCTCCCTGCTTCACATGCGTGCGCCCTCTCTCTCTCGAAAAATAATAAATAAATAAATAAATAAATAAATAAATAAATAAATAAATAAAAGCACGGAAGCATGTGATAGAAGTGCCATTTAAAATGTGCAAAAGAGGGGCGCCTGGGTGGTTCAGTTGGTTAAGCCTCTGACTTCAGCTCAGGTCATGATCTTGCAGTTTGTGAGTTCAAGCGCCACATCAGGCTCTGTGCTGGCAGCTCAGAGCCTGGAGCCTGTTTTGGATTCTGTGTCTCCCTCTCTCTCTCTCTGCCCCTCTGCTGTTCACGCTCTGTCGCTCTCTGTCTCAAAAATAAATAAACATTTAAAAAAATTTTAATGTGCCAAAGAGGGGCCCCTGAGTGGCTCAATCAGTTGAGCCTCCTACTTCGGCTCAGGTCATGATCTCCCAGTTCCTGGGTTCAAGCCCCACATCACTATTAGTGCAGAGCCTGCTTCGGATTCTCTGCCTCCCTCTCTCTCTCTGCCCCTCCCCCCTGTCTTTCAAAAATAAACATTAAAATAAAAATAAATGTGTAAGAGTGGTTGTCTTTAGAAGTAAGAATTGCTACTGGGGGAAAATGGAGCAGGAGATGGATATCTTTTTCTTTATAAGCCTACCATAAGGCAGCTACTGGACTTTCCAAAATAATACAAGTATCAATATGGTAGAAATAAAAATGATTGGGAAAAGAATGAAAAATCCAACTGCACACCAGGGCCTGAAGCAGTGATGGCAGATGCAAAGTTGGGAGATCTCTTTTTATTTTTTTCTTTATGTTTACTTATTTATTTTGAGATAGAGCAAGAGTGGGGGAAGGGCAGAGAGCGAGGGAGACAGAGACTCCCTAGCAAGCCCCGCACTGTTGGCACAGAGCCCAATGTGGGGCTCGAACTCAGGAACCGCAATATCATGACCTGAGCTGAAACCAAAAGTCAGACACTTGACTGACTGAACCACCCAGGCGCCCTGGGAGCTCCTGACCAAGGACTGGAGGGAAGGGAATCTGAATAGAAAGGACATTGGAGCTCTGAGCCCAGCCCTCTAAAGGAACAAACTTGAAGGAAGAACCATAGAAGGTCTGAGACCAAGGTGGGGGTAAGGAGGAACTCATGAAGTGGTGGAGGAGGGGGAAGGGGAATCCCTGCCAATGAGGCTAAATGAGTTATGAACAAAATAACAAAAGGGCTCACAGTATCAATTGAACGCTGCTTTGAGATCCAGGGGATTTACATAAAAACAGACCAGGGCGCACTGCACTGCGGTGTCACACGGTCCCACGTGACCCTCCAGAGAGGGTTTCCCAAAGGTGGGGGGAACACAGCCCTGCTGCCAGGACCAGGGGAGGGAGCCCAGGGAGGGGGCAGAGACTCTCTGCCTGCAGCTCCTCCATCTCTGGTTCTCTGGGAGGCAGGAGGTCCAGCGAGCAGATCAAACGCAGGTGATCCTGGCACATACTGATATTAAAATATGGCTGTTTATCTGAAATTCAGATTTAACTCTGTGAGTCTTGAGTCTTCATACGTGAACTCCAGCAACCTCAAGAGGTTTGGAGGTATCTGTTTTGCACACTGATACTTTGCCACTGGCCACCCCCCAACCCCCTCCCAACCATAGGTGGACACAGGGCATCCTCATGCAAGGTGGTGAGGTCCAGAGGGTGGGCGCAGGAGACCTAAGGCAAGAGACAGCGGGATTTTCCCATGAGCTCCCTTCAAGTCGAAACCACCCAAAGCCCTTTCTAAAAAGGGAGTTGGTTGAGTTAATGTCTCCATTGGCCCAAGAGACAAACCAGCACCATGAAAAGCACTGGAATGAAGCTCTCATTGTGCTCCACGCAGCCTGCTCTCTTGTGGGAAAATGAGCCCACCTCTACAGGGTGGGGGCGGAGGAGGCTTCCGTGTCCTCCTCCTGCGATTGCTTACCACGAGCACGTATTACTTTTGTAATCAGCAAAAGGCCGTAAAGACATTTCCATATAGAAAACAAAATGGGGCCATAGTCAGATCATCTGTGAGGCCCCCTCCAAAGCTAAGATTCTGTAATTCTAAGTACTTTCCTATTCTTTATTTGCATGTCATTTTAGGAACGTTCAGTGATGCAGCTTTGTTGGGGGGGCTGGTTAGGGGAAGGAGCATTGGGGGGACTTTTATTTTAGCTTTTAATCCCCCCGCCCAAAGACTCTAAATTCAGCCACTCACTACTGATGCCTGCCAGCCCTGAATGCTGCTGGGCTGTGAACAATCTTCCCACTGCCCCACTCTCAGAGGTCACCTGGTCTGGCCTGGCCGGGCGCAAGCCTCTAGGCTCAATCCTGACCTGGAAAACTCCCCAGACGACCTGTTCTGCTCGGAGCCAAGGAAAGAGCCTGACTGTTGGCTGTGTGAGAGCCCAAGGCTGTGAGACTCCTGGTCCATCAGGGCAGAGCAGGCCATTCTACAGAACGTGTCGCTTAACAATAATCCTGACGCGGAGATGTGTCCCCATACCCAGGGACCACTGCCTCTTTCCTAGTACACTAAAACCCCTCCCTAGTAAAAACCCCCACTGATGGGTCCCAGGGGAGGGTGGAAAATGCCTCATCTCTATGCAGCGTATGTGCACTCACAGAAGGGTGAGGATTTGCTGACGGATCACCCAAACCTGTAGCAGAGCCCTAGTCCTACCCTCACCAGCCCTTTGACATTGGGCAAGTCATATAACTGAGCCTGGGTTATTCCAAGGATTAAATGAGGTAATGAATGCAAAACCCCAGGGCTTTGGGGAACATGATTGGAGTTCACAAACAGGAGTTTTATCTATTTAATCCTCAGAGGGCCCAGAGGCAGCCCTTTAGCCAGAAGGTGCTTTCATCTGCAATTCCCACAGACCCAGATCTGCTCTGGAACGTTCCCTCGCCCTGAAAAAGTACCCTCCCTGCTTCAGCCCAGGAGATGGGCTCAGGGACTGCTCTCCCAGCTCAGACGCAGCGGCCTGGCCCACGACCTTGGAAGAACCTAGGAGACAGCTTCACCAAGCGACAGTACTTTTCCACTGCACTGCTCGGCCACCTCAGCTGGCCTTCTGCTGTGCAGACGGGAGGCAAAGTGCGCCAGGCCAGCCCCATCAGGAACCCACCCAAAATCACTCTCAGGGATGGGGGTAGGAACAAGCAGTGGCTGAGAAGCAGCAGGAGTCCTAGAGAGAGGAGGAGGGTCCCGAAAGCGCCAAGGGGAGCGCTGAGACCACCGGTGAGGTCAGAGAAATTTGCATTCGCAAAGCCCTCCGGCACGTTGCAAAAGATTCCTAGTTCTTAGCCGCCCCTCCACCCTCACCCCTCCGATAATAATGATTAAACCCGTTCCACCGCGCCTGTGCTGGGTCCCGGGCGAAGAGCAGCGCTAGCCGGCGCGGGGGAGGAGAGAGAGGAGGGTGAGGGGAGGGGACAAGAGAGCTAGCGGTCCCGCCCGGTGATGTAGGCAGCCCGGGGAGGTGGAGCCGCGACGCCTGAAGGAGTCCCCACCGCAATCGCGCTTTCGGTCTACCCCTCCGAGCGGCCAGCCGCCAAGCCCCCGCTCCGGCGACCTCCGGCCCAAATTGCGGCGGCAGGGACTGCGGGATCCTCCCTGTTCGGGCCTGGGAGGGGAGCGCCTCCTCCACGCCCAGCCCCCTCCCCTCCTGGCTTCCCGGACGGCTGGAGCTACTCCCGGGGGAAGCTGTTCCCGGACGCTCGGGGGCCGGCCGGGCATCTCGGCTGCCAGCCCGGCTGGGCACTGGGCATCTGCGAAGCCAGCCTTGCCTGGCACTGGGCATCTCCGGGCACCGACTGGCTCCGGCGCCGCCCAGCTGCTCACGACCCCGGAGCCGCGGGCTTCCGCGCACCCTCCCCTCCCCCGGCCGCCTGGCAGGACGCCCGTGAGCGCCCGGTGCCCCCAGCCCCTTTGGCCGCCGCTGCCGCAGCTGCCGCCGCCGCGATGCTGCCCTGGAGACGCAACAAATTCGTGCTGGTGGAGGACGAGGCCAAGTGCAAGGCGAAGAGCCTGAGTCCGGGACTCGCCTACACGTCGCTGCTCTCCAGCTTCCTGCGCTCCTGCCCCGACCTGCTACCCGACTGGCCGCTGGAGCGCCTTGGCCGCGTGTTCCGCAGCCGGCGCCAGAAAGTGGAGCTCAACAAGGAGGACCCGACCTACACCGTGTGGTACCTGGGCAACGCCGTCACCCTGCACGCCAAGGGCGACGGCTGCACCGACGACGCTGTGGGCAAAATCTGGGCGCGCTGCGGGCCGGGCGGGGGCACCAAGATGAAGCTGACGCTGGGGCCGCACGGCATCCGCATGCAGCCGTGCGAGCGCAGCGCCGCGGGGGGATCGGGGGGCTCCGGGGGCCGCCGGCCGGCGCACGCCTACCTGCTGCCGCGTATCACCTACTGCACCGCGGACGGGCGCCACCCGCGCGTCTTCGCCTGGGTGTACCGCCACCAGGCGCGCCACAAGGCCGTGGTGCTGCGCTGCCACGCCGTGCTGCTG
>NC_043707.1:127134651-127196416 GCF_006229205.1 Suricata suricatta | reverse complement strand
CTGGAAGGCGGGCCCCAGGGAGCGGGCGGGCCAGGCGCGCTGAGAGCGCGGGGGGGCAGGACTTGCGGCCCCAGCCCCCGCCGGCCTGACTTCCAGCCTCCAACCCCGGCCCTGCCTGCTTCGGCTCCCCTCTGGTCCCCCGGCCCTTGCCTCCCTCGTGGTCTCTGTTGTTGTCTGCCCCGCGCGTCATCCTGGCTCAGGGTGACGCCTGATACGCCCTTGATTCCTGGGGGACTGAAGGGAGAGGCAGAGCAGCGGTCATTGATTGTTGGCCTCTTTCCCCACATCCGGAGTTTCCGAGGGCGCCCTCCATCGTGGAATTGCCCATAAGCTTTACAACAGGTCTTTGCCCATAGACCACCCCCTCCCTTCCAAAACAACCTCTCAAAAGAAGAGGGAAGAAGTTTCCAGAAATCCAGGAGGGTTGCCTTGGACCTTGGCCAGATGGAAGCCGTGGTCCTGCCCTTGGCCAGTTAAGCCCTCCTCCCTGGGATGGGACCAACTCTGGGGAGGCATTCTTGTAGGGGAAGAATAGTGGCCCCGGAGAACTGAGGCGGGCCCAAGGCCGGAACTGAGTCGGCTGTCATATAGACAAGATTTCTCAGACCCTACCCCTGGCCTCTCTATCCCTTGGAGGATTTCTGGACTTCGCTGCTCTGCCTCTGGAGAAGACTGGGCTGGTCCTACCAACCCAAACAACAGGTTGGACCAGGTAACAGCCCTCTGCACCAGGCAGCTGCCCAAGACTGTGTCCTGGCACCTGGCACCCCTCACAAGACTCCTCACCCACCCCATCTCTCTGCAGACAGATGTGTGTGGTTCTCTACTAGGTTCCCCCAACATGAACCAAGATGGGGCCTCCAAAGGAGGTAAGGAGAACCTTTGGCAGGTGCTTGAGAACAATGACTACCCAGGAAGTGGACACAGGAGGGATGCCATCCCCCCCCCTTCAGGGCTTGTCAGAGGGGAAGGGTCCTCACAGCGTTGTGTGCTTATAGCAGGCTGAGGAAGGAGAGTGCGTTAACCCCACGGCGGGACTGGGCCCTGCCCAGACGTCTCTCAACAAGGCCACAAAAAGCCCAAAGATCTATGTGTCACCAACTGTGTAAATAAAGTGGACCTGCTTTTTCATCCTTGTCACCACTCCTGTGTTGTGTTTGATGTCAGGCCTTGCTGGGGACAAAAAGACTCTCATCAGAACCCCAAGGGACAGGAGAAGACCCCAGGGAGTGGCCCTCTTAAGCAGCTAGAGCCAGCCACGCAGGACAGGGCGGGGGGAAGGACTGCTGCCAGGGAAGGAGACAGTAGCAGGTGTGAAGTCGTACATGCCAAGCCTTGGAGGAGTGTCAGCTGTCTGTCTGGGCCTCCCAGGACGTGTTTACCGGGGCACTCACTCGAGTCTCTCTGAAACATTTGGCAGGGAGGGGGCACTGGGCTAAGGGCTTGCCATCAGCCACGCGTCTTTGAGAAGATTCCCATGTATGTCAAAACATGTGGCTTCTATACTGCATCTCCCCGTGGACGAAAATCGGGGACAGGTTGGAAAAGAGAGAGGTGGGCAGCCCATTTTTCTTCCAGGGAAGCTAGAGACATCTGTCCAGACCTTTATGACAGTGTGAATCTTGAGCTTGGATATCTTCTCTATTCCTGTGCTGAGCTGGGCACTGATCCCAGACTTCTCCAGAGCCAGACGAGTGGCGTCTGCAGCGGCCAGCAGTCAGGACTGTTCTGTTTCCTGGAGCTTCTGGAACAGAGGGTTCCGCCGCCACTTCACCTGGCGGAACCCAGGCAGAGTCAGGAGACTCTGAAGTGGGGAGCTGGGGTTGACCCCATGTGTTGGGGAAGAGGAGCCCTGCATGTTCATTGCCTCCCTCTCACACACTGGCAGGGGTTTTGTTGGTGTTTCTCCCCATTTGCAGGAGGAGAAGAAGAAGCAGGAGGAATGTCAGACCTGGGAGACCAGGCTGGGCTGCAGGTGAGGCAGCCGCTGGGGTTGGAGGCAACCTCGCCCAGAAACAAGGACACATGCGTGCCTTCTTGAGTCAGACTCAAGCGGCAGGTGCTTACTTGGCGCCTGGGTTGGGACAGGCACTGAGCTCGGCCTTGGGGGTCCCGGAGTCCCTCCCCTGTCGCTCTTTACGGTCTTAGGTGAGCTGCACGTGATTAAAGGAACAGTTGCTGTATAATAATTCACGGGCATGTTCTCAGCTGCAGCTCTTACTCCACTTTTCTCTGGCAGCCTCCCAAAACACACGCCCACACACCTTTCCTTCCCTCTTTCACAATATACCTGGGTTTAGAAGACCAGGGTTAGGGGACTCGGCCTCCTTACCAGCTGTGTGACATTGGACAACTCACTCAGCCTCTCTTAGCCTCATCTTTATCAACAGTAAAATAAGGATACTATCTGCCTCCCAGGCGAATTGTAAGAATGAAATAGAATCCCACCTGAAAACACGTTCGTTGGTAAACAAACACATGTGGAGAACAACTGTTTTTACCCAGAGGCCCTTCTCCTTAGATTAAGACTTCAGTGTGTCTTCCCAGAGCCCCAGTCCACCCCTGGCAGCAGGCTGTACACTGCCTTGCGGGCCTCATCTCCACTTCCGATGTGCATGGTGCAAGAAGGACCCCGCGCAGCTTCTGTCCATCAGGGGGTCGAGGGCGATAAGCCACAGCACAGCATTAGCTCACACAAGGCTGCAGAAAGGGACCTCGGGCTGTTCCAACCACATGACCCCAGGCAGCCTTGCCACTCCCACCTCCGTCTCTGCACTGACCTTGGCTTTCTCCCTCATCTTAGGCACGAGATGGAGAAGAGTCTTGAACCACTGGCCAAGCTGCCTCATGCCCCTGCATTATCTCTCCTGTGAGCTTCACATCCCTTGCCTGTAAGATGCAGATTGGGGGGGTTGGGCCAGTGGTTTTCAAATCGTGTTCCTCTGATTCCCCAGGGGTGCCCAAGGAGCTGCTGTGGGGAGTGATGGGGAGATCCAATGGGGAGCCCCCGCCCCAACTTGCTTTAACTGAAGGAGCCTTTCTGTTTCCTTTGGGGGGTTTTGTTGTCCCATTTGAATAAGGAGATCCTCCCGATGTTTCTTGTTTAAGTTTACATCGCTGGGTGACATGCGCCATAAGCTCCCCTTCCAGACCTGAGGCTGCATGTATCTGAGGTCCGTGGGGTGACAGGGCCTAAGGAGTGACGCTGGCGCATGTCGGGGTGACAGTGAGCGGGGGAGGGGCTTTCCAAGAAGAACACACAGCCAAGGACAGTGTGCAAAGTGTGTCTCAGCTAGACCAGCCACTCAGGTGTCCAGACTCTTCCCACAACCCCTTGGGCCTTGTTTCCTGGTCTCCTAATCCCCTCCACAGTAGCTGGGCTGTGACTAGTGTGACCAGTACCACAGCACGCAGCTCATGGGGGACAAGTCGCTGGCCTGTCCATAATGCCATCCTGACTCTTCCCGTGCCTCTTCTCATTCCCCCAGACATGGCCATGTGCTCCCATCTCTAGGCATGTGCCTGCTCTCACTACCGGGAGTCTCCCCTTTGGCTAGACATTTTCGAATCCTACCCTCTCTTGGAGGCCCAGCTCAAATTCCACCTCTTCCAAACCTTCCCTAATGCACACCCTTCCTCTACTCCTGCCAGGTCTGGGGTGTGGTCTCCCTCTCAGGCTCATGCAGGATGTGGGCCTTGTCATGTGATCCCTAGGACTGCTGTTTTTATGTAAGCCTATCTTGTCTCTCATCTTGACCCCTCTTCACTTCCCCGCCCCCTTCAGAGCATTGGCCGTTGGCCGTGGCAGGGCAGAGAGTTGGTTCTCAATACTAATTTGTTGAATGATTGCGTGAATGAATGAGCCAGATGGAAGAGCCATCACGGGATAGGGAGCCGAGTGGGTGGAGAAGCATTCCTTCTGCCAAGCTTCCTGCTGGAGACGCTGAGGGGGACCGATGTCCTCGGACGCCCCGTTCAGATGGATGGCTATTCTTGGGGGGCGAGGGGGAATCAGCAGCCTGAGATGGGACCAGTGGAGGAAACTGAAGGCTCCGTCCATGGGGGCTGCTCCAAGCTCCCAAACCTCAGAACTAGACCTGCTGCTCTGTGGACTAGACCAGCACCCAGCACAGGGCTGGCACTCACGGTGCAGAGCAGTCTCAGATTTAACATACAGGCAGTTAAACTTGGCCGTGGGCATCAGACACACCCCAGTGTCAGTCCCGGAGCTGCTTTTGATGTCCCTAAATCTTTGGGCATGTTTCTGAAAGCTTCTGGAGCCTTGGTTTCCCATCTGTAAAAATAGGGATAGATGAGTCTAGGTCTTCTACAGTTGTTAGAATAAAGTAAGGTGCTACATTGGGAGAATTTATTTAGTGCACTATGCCTGATGCACCCAGGAAGTGGTCGCTGCTGCTACTCCATTCATTATTAGCATTTTAGCTGACACTGCTAACCGACAGCACTGGGCTGAGATTCGGTGCCTGGTCTCTGAGACACTGAACATGCTTGTTCACACCCCGGGGTGGCTCTCCGCCTAAAGTCCCGTCATCCAACCACAGCCTGTCTCATTTTTATCTCCAGTTATTCAACTGACATAAGCCTGATCACCGTCACACTAGATTAAATATAATATTTTATGCTTTTTGTATATCCTTTTCTTTTTGCCTTAGCACCCAGCATGATGCCAGGCACACAGCAAAGCACTCTGAGGTGAATTAATGAAAGAGAGAGGAAGGATGGAGGAAGGGAGCCGGGAAGGAAGGAAGGACGGAGGGAAGGAAGGAAGGAAGGAAAGGAGGGACAGAGGGAGGAAGGAAGGAAGAAAAAGTGAATGATCATGGTTGCAGGCAGTGACATTGACGCACAGCCTTCCCAACCAACGTCTCCAGAAAGCAGGGAGGTCATTCCTTTGTGAGTGTGGCTCAGCTTCCCCTCCCCTCCCCCATTCCTGTTTGTCCTTGGCAACAGGCTACGGAGAAGAGGAGGACGCTAGTGGCTTAGGGACCAGGCAGTCCCCAGGAGAGCCCCTGACAAGAATTGAGGGGGCTGACATGCAGATGTGTGAGATGAGAAGTCAGAACCGCCCCTCTCTCCCACGACTCTGCTGCCTGCCTGTCCATGAGCACATATGGGTTTATCCCCGGGTCTATAATAGCTGAGTTTTATCATCCCCAACGTAAGAGTGGGCAGGAAGTTGGGCAGGCAAGAGATTGAAGGGGAAGCTGGAGGTCAGGCCATCATGAGGGAGCTCTCTGCTGGAGAGAGTGGGCCAGTACTGCATGCTGGAACAGCTTGGCAAAGAGGCTAAAAGACTGTACTGGAAAACTCAGGCAGATCTTGGTTTTGCCTCCCAGCATCCCGCCATTGCCCCGTTTTGGTGGAGTCAGCTTCGTCTTCTTCCTGGGCACACTCACTTTCTGTCGGAGTTGCTGAGAGGTGGGGAATGGATCTGGTGTTGCTGGCAGCCATCTTGTCACCTGACCTGAGAGCCCAGCACAGTGAAAAGCAGAACAGGACACTTTGAAGAGAGCAAGACCAAGTCCCATGACATTGCTTGAGACCCTGGATCCCACCGGACATGCCTAGTTCTGCTCTTGGTATTTTCGGTTCCATGAACCAATAAGTTGTACTTAAAAACATTTTTTTAATGTTTATTTATTTTTGAGAGAGATGGAAGCAGGGTACAAGTGGGGGAGAAGCAGAGAGAGAGGGAGACAGAATCCAAAGCAGGTTCCTGGCTCTAAGCTATCTGCACAGAGCCCAAAACGTGGCTTGAAGTCCCCAACCAAGAGATCATGACCTGAGCTGAACTTGGATGCTTAACTCAGCCACCCAGGCGCCCTACACGTTGTACTTTTTCCTTAGGCCAGTGTGAGTTGGGCCTCCTGTCTCTCCGGTCCAAGAGAAACCTGGTCCTGTATCACTGTTCTCATCGGGGCCCCCGCTCTGGAAAAGGGAATCATCAAAAGGTTTCAGGGTCTGTCACAGGTCAGGTCCGATTATGGAACATCAGGCTGGCTCTCAAGATCCAAAGTCCCCAGGCCCTTCCCCTCTGTGGGGCCACCCTATCTTCAGTCCTGGCTGCCCCTCACACACCTTCCCACCCTCCACTCTGTGGAGTGGCTTCCTTCCCTGGTCACAGCACCCATCCCTCCATGCCTTTGGCCGGCACGTGGCTCTGACCCCAACTCCACATGCCTCTTCAGTATAACCAAAGCCTCTGGCCTTTGTTCAAGTTCTAGACCATGCAGCTGATCCGCTTGACCTCGTGTCTGTGACATCACCGCCGATCAGAAACCCACCCTGGTCTGCTCAGCTGCAATGGAGGAGTAGGCTCACCGGATGTAAATCTGCCCAAGAAGCCAGTCTCTTTCGGGACCTTCAATGGGGAGGGGTCGCTTCTGAGAGTGGAGCCCAGGCTCAGCAGGCTGATCTGAAGGCAAAGGCCTGAAACTGCCTTTTATTCCATCTGGGATGCAGCCATGTAACTTAACTGCTCGGAATCTCCATTGCCTCTGTACTATGGAGGTAATACCCAGCTACTCCTGCCTCGGGGGCCATTCGGGTGGGATGGAGTGCCAGCGGGCTCTGAAAAGCAGCAGGTACTGTGCAAGAGCCTGGGGCAGGGTGCTTGGTTATTGGCTCCAGGACAAGAAAGCTGGAGGGAGGCAGTTCCATAGCACCCAGGCTGAAGGGCTCCCATTTGGAGGAAGGAGCCCGCTGCAGAGGAAATGAGCACAGAGCACAGAGCAAGGGAGGTTTAAAATAGACACCTGCAGGGATTTCCTGAAGGCGAGAGCCACACTGCTGGGGAAACAGCTTGTGGAGCTCCCAAGATAAGCCCACACCTCTGTGCATGCGCACATACCACCCCCCTCCCCCCTCCTCCCGGGGTAGACTGGGGGGGCGGGGGGAGGGAGGCACGGGGCACCCCTGTCTGCCGTCCGCGGGGACCCGCAGAGACCCTTGCAGCCCGAGCCAGCTTTGAAGCAGGAACGGGGAAGAACGTAATCACAGCCGGGGTCTCCTCCCCGTGGGTCCTGGGCAGCCCCGGTGCGTGTCCAACAGCCAAAGCCAACTCAGATCTCATTAGTCGGCGGCCTTTGACATCCAGGTGTAGATACAGGGTGGGGAGAGGGACATTCCGATAGGATCAAAGTGGACACTTCTCGCTCACTCAGTCTCCAAAGGACAGGAGACTTGCATCAGGTCAATACCTCTGCCAGATTCATTAATGCGCAGGCGCAGATGGCAGGATGGGCCCTGGGAAGTCTGCCATTATCCTTAGGGGAATCCCACAGGGCGATGACTTCCAAGGGTTAAGCTTCACCCACGGAGGCGTGAATGTGATCGGTGGCAATAGATGTCCGCAAAGATGTGTCCCCTGGCGATCTGACTCCTTAGAGGTGAATTAAATTCTTTTCCTGAGATTATAAAAGTAACACGTTTTGAGGCGCCTGCGTGGTTCAGTTGGTTGGGCGTTCCACTTCAGCTCAGGTCATGATCTCACGGTTTGTGAGTTCGAGCCCCACATCAGGCTCTGTGCTGACAGCTCGGAGCCTGGAGCCTGCTTCAGATTCTGTGTCTCCCTCTCTCTCTGCCCCTTCCCTGCTCACGCTCTGTCTCTCTCTGTCTCAAAAATAAATAAGTGTTTTTAAAAAAAATTTTAAGTAACACATTTTTATTTGAAACTAGTGGAACAGTGAAGACATAAGAAAAAATTAATCCTCTCTCCCAAGCCCTCTCCTTTCCCTGATCCCCACGGCCTCAGCACACACACACTCCTAGGCAACCACCGGTACAGCCCGGGGGCTCCTCCCTCCCACCGTTTTCCTGACTTGTGAACACAAATAAACCCACATGCACACACACAGAGATTTTGCCATTTGGCTGCACAAAAATGGAGTCATTCTCAAACACATTCTGCAGCTAGCTTTCTTTTTCTCACTTACATCATGCACTTCCCTCCAGTTCCCTGGATCTGATTCCAGCTTTTTCTCTTTTAATAGCTGCATGGCACAGTTGACCATCTTCTGTTAATGTATGTTCAGGTTGCCTTGTGCTTTTATTTTATTTCATTTTTTTTTGAAAGTTTATTATTTATTTTGAGAGAGAGAGACAGAGCATTCAGAGAGGTGAGGGGCAGAGAGAGAGAGAGAGAGAGAGAGAGAGAGAAAATCCCAAGTAGGTGCCACACTGTCAGCGCAAAACCTGAGTCGGGGCTCAAACTCACGAACCGTGAGATCATGACCTGAGCTGTAACCAAGAGTCAAACGCTTAATGGACTGAGTCACCCAGGCGTTCCTTGGCTCGTGTTTTTAAAAACATCTAATAAACACGTGCAGTGTGCAGATGTCCACACCACGCCTCTGGGAACTGGACCACAAGTGCTATTCCAGCTGAGACACTCCAGCATTATGGAGCTGAGGTCTAGGAAGAAGGAGAAGAGGTGTGCTGAGCATATCCGCAGGTAGGCTGAAAATAAATAGAATCAGGAAGAGTTGGCAAGAATTTCTGGTGCCGGGATATCTCACCTGGAAAGGCCCCCAAAACCTGTGGTCCAACCCCCTGATTTACAGAGAAAGGGCATTTGTCTGAGGTCACCCCCCTTCCCAGTTGGAATCCTGGCCTCCCTGTGGGTTTCCCAGCAGGTAGAGGAGATACAGACCATCTGTCTAAGGCTTACTTCGCTCTAGGGATTGGGCTGCAGACCAGGGATGCTTTGATAAATGCTGAGTGCCTACTGCATGGTAAGCACTGTCCTAGGTGCTGAGGAGACAGTGGTGAACAATTACACAAAGAAATTCGAGCCCACACCCTACTGGGGGAGAGGCCAACAATAAACAAGAATCATAGTAAATGAGTAAATCCTGTTGGAAGGTGCCATGTATGTGGGGGGGGGGACGAAAAAGTAGAGTGGTGTGAGGAAAGTGGGTGCCTCCTCCATCCCCTGGTGCCTTGAGATGGAAGATTCCAAGGTTATCACATTTCTGGGCTGGCAATGGCCATGCTGGCAGAAACTGGTTAGCTGGTCACCAGACCTAACGCCCCTTCCTCCAGCACCATAGCTGTGCATTGCACAGCCTCTCGTGCTGCCACGTGTGGCCATGTGACCAAGTTCTAGCCAATAGAATGTGAGCTCTTTCAGACCAGGCCCATAAATACGTGCCCTGAACACAGCCTTGATTTTACTTTCCCCATCTTCCAGCTGTGTAGAGCGGACGCCAAGGAGCCACAAGAGGAAAAAGATCTGGCCCCCTGAAAACTGGGGACAAGGTGAGTCCCTGAGGAGACTCCACCGCCAGATTAGACTTTGCATGAGAGGTAAAGGGGTTCACCATGGCGCTTGAAGACCAGGGAGGTAGTTAGCAAACCATTTCACGGAGAGAAGAGGAGCCAGTGTCTTTTAGACAGTTCTTTTAGACTTCTCGAAGCCACAGTCTCTTCTTTTCTCACTATCTCCAACCTGTCCTACTCCTCCGCCCCCATTCGTCCATCTATGTGCTTATTCATTCAATAATATTTATCAAGCACCTACTATATTCCAGGGTCTGTTCAAGGCACTGGGGATACAGCAGTGAACAAAGCAGATGAAAATACCAGCCCCCAAGGGACTACCATTCTCTCCAATCTATCAGTCATCAGACCCCAAAAAAAAGATACTAAGAAAAGAGAGTGCTATTACTAGACCCATTTTATAGATGAGCAGCCTGAGGAGCAGAAGGTAAGTGACTTAAGTGGATGTAACTTTGGCTGACTGTAATAAAAGTGCACCTGGGAGCCTGGGAAAGACAACCCTGACCTCTCGTCATTTCACAAGGTGGGAGCCTAATTTACAAGGCAGCGGATCTCCCGAGGTCTGTGGGCCAAGGACGGAGGTTCCACTCTGCCTCTCAGCAGCTGAGATGTCTAGAGTATGTTTCTTACCCTTCCTGATCCTCAGTTTCCCCACCTGTAAAGCATGGGTAATAACACATTAACCTCGTGGCAGATTGTTCGATAATGGTCTCTAATGAACTCTCTCTCCTTGTACCCTCTCCTTGTGTGGTCCCCCTCTCGCGTGAACTCGGGGCTTGGCCACGTGACTTCCCTTGGTAACGGGATTTCAGCAAACGTGACTTTGCAAGAAAAGGCAGCAAAACCACACAATGGGACTGGCTGTCTTGGAACTCGGCCGTCGTGGAAAAAGGCCCAGGCTGGCCTGCGGGAGACACGTGGCCCAGTCCGCAGTCGGTGCCAACGGCCGGACAGGCGAGTGAGCCCATCTTAGACCATTTACCCCCAGTTGTACCCCTGGATGACTGCACATGAGGGACCCCAGGCAAGACCCTCAGAAGAGCGGCCAGCAGAGTCCAGTCCACATTTGCGGCCTGAGACTTGTGAGCAAATAACATGGGTATTCTTTTAAACCACTGAGTTTTAGGTGGACTGTTTTGCAGCGGTAGATGGCAGATACCACAGCCTCCGGGCGCATTTCTGAGGACTCAGTGAGAAAGTGCATGGAAAGCACTTAAAATCTTGTTTGGCAGAAAATAATGGCTTGATAGAATGTCGTTATTATTATACCATATCATTTGAAGCCAAGTTTCTTAGTTCCAGGAACCCTCCACGTTGGCCTCTTTAGTTACCCGAGTGTAAAGTGAACTGATTCTGGAGAATTCTGTGAGTTCACTTGAATCCGCCTGCAGTGGCTACAGACTGGGAGGTTAAGGGCTACCTTGGGTGGACGTTAGCCTGACTGCTCTTGAATAAGGAAAGAAAGGAATTTTTTTCTTTCTGGTGGGTGACCCCAACAGGGAGTTATTTAAGGTTAAGTAACCAAGATTGGCAACTCTATTATGGACTCGTGGGGGTTTTCTGGGGCCCCAGAGTTTGCCCTGAACTGTACTTTAGGGGCTTCTTCCCTCCCTTCCATGTCTGTTTTATGACCCTCTCCTGTGTGCCAGGCACTGGCCTAGGGGCCCAGGACACAGCAGGATATACAGTAGACAGACAGACAGACAGGCAGGCAGAAGGACAGTGAGCCCATAACTAGTGCTATCAGACAGCAGTCATGCTCTAAGGAATGTGCGTAGGGTAATGGTAGAGGGTGATGGGGAAATGCAGTCAGGAAAGGCCCGTGAGGCAGAAGCCATGTGAAGATCCCAGGGAAGGGGCATCCAGGAAGATAGAGGAACCCGTGTAAAGATCCTATAATGAGAAGAACCTGGATGTGTTTGATGAGGTTGGCAGCTGAGGGAAGATGACAGACAGGGCTGCTCAGGCCACAGCAAAGACTCTGGGTTCTCTTCTAAGTGGTGGAAACTTCTGGAAGGCCTGCGTTTTTGAAAGCTCACTCAGGCTACTTTTTACAGGTTGGAATTGGGAGAGGGAGATAGAGAGGACGCAGGAGAACCAGTTAGAGATGCAGCTGGGGACCAGTGATGTCTTGGACTAGGGCTGGAGCCGTGAATGTGGGGAGAAGCAGGTGGGCTCCAGACCTAGTCTCAAGGAAGAGCCAGGACATAGCGCTGGAGTGAGTGTGGGCACGAGGGGGGTGAGGCATTGGGAGTCACTGCCAGGTTTGTGGCCTGAGTAACCGGACGCTGGCCAGGCCTTTCTGGAGGCACAGAGGGGCGGGGGCAGGGCAAGTCGGGGGCTGGGTGAGGGGAGAAGCAGCTCTGGTTCAGACCACCTTGAATTCAGATGCTAAAAGACATCTCAGCTGAGCAACCAATGGGGGAGCTGGATAGGCAAGATGGCCTCCAGGAGCAAGGCACGAGAAATCTGGAGGCCACGGTTCTAAAGCCATCCTTCCAGATGGAGTCACCTGGAGGAGGAGAGGATACAGACAGAGGCAGAGAGGCCCCGTTGTGCTTGGTAGCTGAGCAGAGAAGGAAAGAGCCCAGGCAGGCTGCAGACACAGAGTGGCAGGAGGAAACAGGGCTCCCTGGAAGTCAAGAAAAGAAAGTAAACAAGAGAGAGGGAATCTACACATCCACACATCGAGGTGGAGGACAATGACCTCAGAAACCTGACTAATGGCTTTGACAAGACAGAGGTCACTGGTGACCTCAGTCAGGGTGACTCCAGCATTAAAGAGAGGGAAAGGGGACACCCGGGTGGCTCAGTTGGTTAAGCATCTGACTTCTGCTCAGGTCATGATCTCATAGTTCATGGGTTGATGCCCCTCATCAGGATCTGTGCTGACAGCTCAGAGACTGGAGCCTGCTCCAGATCTCAGGGCCTGCCCCTCCTCTGCTTTCACTGGGTCTCTGTCTCTGTCTCTCTCAAAAATAAACAAATATTGAAAAAAAAATTTTTTTAAGAGAGAGACAGGAGAAGTGAGAAACAGAGACAGGGCAAGAATTTTGTTGAGAACACATAAACCGGCAGTGGCTGGTGGGAGCTGAGGTGTCAGCTGCTCGCTCCCCCAGCTCATGGCTTATGAAGCACCAGAAAGGGCACCGAGCCCTGGGGGACAGTGGGGAACAGGACAGTCCCCTCCTTCAGCCTCAGCTTACAAGCTACCTCCTCAAGAGGACTCCTCAACCCCCTGCCTAAAGTGGGACCCCTGTGCTAGTCCCTGTGCCAGATCCAACTCATATTTATGAAACTCGAGAGGCCCTTTTGGGGAGAGTGACAATGATGACTTGATAGCCCCCACATTACTAACTAGAGTAGTGATTTGTACTTAAAGGAGAAATACTTAGGTGCTTGGAGAGCATCTCACAAGGGGCCCTGACCGCTCAGTGAGCGGTCAGAGGCCTCCTGAAGAGCTGACATTTGAGTAAGCCCCAAAGGACAGTGTGTCTCAGGGAAGAGCATCTCAGACTCAGGGAACAGTGGATGCTAAGGCCCTGAGGTAGCAAGGAGTTTAGCACCCACAGGATGGGTGACCAGGGACAGTGATGGTTGGGAGCCACAGCCTGGGAAGGGAAGAAGCTGGATGCAAACAGAGCCAGGAGGGAAAAAGACTGGAAGGGGGACAGGGGTCAGGAGGTAGGATCCCTGTCCCTGCCAGTCTGGCCCACCCTCAAAGCGAAACCTGGGAAAAGGAGCAGCTTTCCTCCTCCCTCCCTGTGCAGTTCCGGGGTCCAGTAGGCAGTACACCTGTCCTTTACAGGTAGAACGTGACTTAAAAAGACCAACGGGGAGAGAAGTGACAAGGGACAGCTGAGATGGGTGGCTGTGAGTAGCAGAAAAGAAAAGGGAAGAAGCCTTTCTCTCTATGGGAGGCCGGGGCCGGGGGGGGGGGGGGGAGGTCAGGCCCTACTGTGAATGGGTCTTGGTCCTTTAATTAGCAGTCACTGAACCCCCTTTTTCTCCCTCTTCAGCCCCCCAACCCTATTCCAGGGGAATGTTTCCTCTGCGGGTGGGCCTCATTCTGAGAGAATCTTGGACCATGTAAATTCCCCCATTTGAATCCATGCGGGCAGGATGGGGCCATCAATGCCCCCCACCCCCACCCCACTATAAATCTCAACTCAGGGATCCTCTCATTGTCCCTCTCCCATTTACTGGCTTCCCCTAGGGGCCCCCTGGCCACCAGGGCTGGTGGGAGGAGGGTGCAATGTGTCGTGGGCCCCACAAAGGCCTGGCCCGCACACCCCACCCCATAGCCATGTACTGGAAGGGGCTCTGCCTCCCCAGCCCCCCGCCAGAGCCCCACCCCTGGGAAAGCAGAGGGCTCTTGTCTTTAAAGAACCAGGGTTTGCTACTGGAATGGTACAGCGGAGCTGCCCATGCACAGCAGGGAAACGCAACTGCCTATTTTTGTCACTCATTCTTTTTCGTAATGGCATTTAAGGTCATAAAAATCTTGGGTCTCGTCTTGGTTCTGCGCCTCTCTTGCTTGCTGCAGGATCCTGTGAGAGAGATATCACCTCTCAGAGCCTCAGTCTCCTCATCTGTACAATGGACAGCACGTCTCCCTTGCAGGGTGGCTGTGACAATGGCAGGCATATCACAGCATCCAGCTCAAGGCCACCACTCATCAAACTCTGATGGCCCCCTTTCATGGCTGCCTGACCCCATCAATCGCTTGAGTTGTCTTTTCTCTGGGACCAGCCATGGCCCAGAATACTCGCCCCAGCACCCTCCTTTGCAGGCCCCAGAACAAGCCCACATACCTTTGACACTTCAAAGTTTTACCTTTAATCTCTATAGGGAGACAGAAGTGCAGCAGGAGAGCGGGCAGCATCTCTGAGCCATTGTGCAAGCTGTTCCCTGTTCTTGGAATGCCCTTCCCTGCTTAACTCACTGGTGAGCTACTCATCCTTCCAGATCCAGCTGTAATAGCACCTCCTCTGGGGGGAGGGGAGAATCCTCCGAGGCAGGCAGAATCCTACAGCCCCCCCTTGCAGCCTTGACCCCTGAAGGGAGGAAGTACTGCAGAGATGCATCCTGGCGTGTCCTGGTCAGAGCTGTGGGGAGGGTAAGCACGGAGGGAGCGTCTCTGATAGTCCCCTTGCTGCCCTCCCCCCAAACCAGCCTCTACCCTACCTAAGGATCCCTGCAAGGGAATGGGATTCATGGTCTCAGGGATGGGAACTCAGTCCTTTGGACCCTGGACCATGTTAAAAATTAATCTGCAAGTACCTCATGCTACCCTGAGTAGGCCACTCTGCAGAAAGTTCCAGAAGAAGTTGTCCCTCCCCCACCAGCTCTGCCTGATTCCTCTGTTCCCAGAGCTGTGAGAAGGGGAGGGACTGGCCTGGGAGCTCCCCCAGGATGTCTGGAGCGTGGAGGCTATTGCACTCGGGTAGGAAGGAGTTGCTCAGTCAAGAAGGTCCCCAAAGTCCCAGGGTTTATGATAATTATAGCATTCGCCCAACAACAATAGCAATAATAATAATAGCAGCTCAGAGTTAGTGAACATTCAGTATGTGTTAGGTCCCACATGCACTATCTCATTTATCCTCAGAACAAACCCAGTGGGCAGGTGCTGCTGTGACCCCCACTTCACAGATGAGGAAAATGAGGCTCAGAAAGAAGCTACGTAATGATCAAGGCCATGCAGCTAGCCTACTGGTCCCCATGTGGTTTAGTTGTTGCCTCTTTTTTCAAACAAACTTACAAGTAACTCTTATACATGAAACAGAAAAGATCAGGGCTTTATTAGCGCATGTGTCTTGTTTGGTTCAGACGTATTCATTTATTTTATCTAAGCCAATCACAGAACCAGGAGCCTGTTGTAATTTTTTGAAAATCTCGAGCTTGAGGTCTTGGCTGATCTTTCAATCCTACAGCAGCTGGACTTAGTCTCCAGAGGATTTCCATGTTTTGTATGAATGGGCAGCTCGAGAAAATCCTCACTCTCCCAAAGGTACCCATTTGTGAGCAGTTCGCCTGCAGTAGCCCAACACTCTCTAATTGATCTGATTCAGAAACTTAAAAAAGGCGCAATAGTCACATTTTATTTAAAAATGAATCAGTTAGAGGTGCCTGGGTGGCTCTGTCTGTTAAGCATCTGACTTCAGCTCAGGTCATGATCTCATGGTCCGTGAATTCGAGCCCTGCATCGGGCTCTATGATGACACCTCAGAGTCTGAAGCCTGCTTCAGATTCTGTGTCTCCCTCTCTCTCTGCCCCTCCCCTGCTCATACTCTCTCTCTCTCTCTCTCTCTCTCTCTCTCTTAAAAATAAACATTAAAAAATTCTCACAAGAAAAAAAATGGTAACAATATATGGTGATGGATGTTAAGTAGACGTGATCATTACACAATATATAAAAATATCAAATCATTATGTAGTACACTTAAAACTAAAATCAGTTGCATGTCAATTCCATCTCAATGAAAAAGAAGGGGTTGGGATGTCTGGGTGGCTCAGTCAGTTAAGCATCTGACTTCGGCTCAGGTCATCATCTCATGGTTGGTGAGTTTGAGCCCTGCATTGGCCTCAGTGCAGACAGCTCAGAGCCTGGAGCCCGATTCAGATTCTGTGTCTCCCTCTCTCTCTGCCCCGTCCCTGCTCGTTCTCTCTCTCTCTCTCTTTCTCCCTCTCTCAAAAATAAACATTAAAAAACTTTATAATTAAAGAAAAAAGGTGTTGACTAAGGGGACTAGGTTGGCTTCAGACTCATTTGAAGGACTGGGAAGCATACTCTCTTTCAGGAATAACCACCCCCCTCCGCCCCCAAATCTCACTGCACAGCCAGCCTAGCAGGGGAGCTTATGCCTCCACTGTCACCACTGCTGACGTAAGAACCCTAGGCCCCAGTTACAGTCAGGAAAACTTCCAAGCAGCCATGGGCTGACACTCCTGCTCTGCACCAAGAAGGCAAAGATCATCCCAGCACTAAAGCTTCCACCTCATCCGCCTCAAAGGAACTGAAACACCTCCGGCAGGGCATCCAGGAAAGCCACTTGGCCACCTCCTGCCAGGACTCCACCGTACATTTCCATTTACCTCTCCCTGGAAGAAGCCAAGTGATATATGGAACTTCTAGCTGCAAGAGAGTCTGGAAATGTCCCATCTAGCATTCCAGCCTCCACCGCGGAGGTCATGATGCGAGGAGCTTGGGAGGGGTGCTGAGCAGGGTCAGTCTTCAGTACTTGCCACAGTCCACTCCTTAGTTCCTCAACATCCAGCACCACCTTACTTTCCATCCTTTTGAAAAATATTTGTTTATTTTTGAGAGACGGGGGAAGAAGGGGAGGAGCAGAGGGAGGAGACAGAGGATCCAAAGCAGGATCTGCACTGACAGCAGAGAGCCCAATGAGGGGCTCCACCTCAAGAAATGTGAGATCATGGCCTGAGCCAAAGTCAGAAGCTTAACTGATTGAGCCACCCAGGTGCCCCCATCCTAGTTTTCATTCTTACTCTCCCATAAAACAGCCACGAGATGTTACAACCCAGCCTAAAGCAAATGTATCTCAATCAAACAAGAGCATCTTTGTCCTTCCCTCGGAAAACCAAATCCTAAGGGCTGGTAGTAACTTCATCCAGCTCTCACCCCAGGGAGCCTGAGTCATGTTCTCCTCTTCATAGTCTTAATGTTATATTTATTTTTTCTTGAGAAAGAGAGTGCAAGAGCGGGGAGGGCAGGGGGTGGGGAGACAGAGGATCCAAAGCGGGCTCTGCACTGACAGCACTGAGCCTATGTGATCATGACCTGAGCCAAAGTCAAACACTGAGCCAACTGAGACTCTCAGGCCCCGCTCTTCTCTAGTCTTAACCCCATCTTTATATCCTGTAATCTATGCACTTAATTGTAAAGTTTACCCCCAACAAACCACACTATCCAAAATGGCAGAGGAAGGAGGGACAGATGGCACCATCAGGAAACATATACATGGCTTAGTAAGGAAAGAACACATAAATGAGTGGTGTGATTCCCACTTCTGTCACAGGAATAAGGCACTTAAAACATCCTTCCTCTACTATTTATTCCATGTTCCCTTTGCCTTCAGCAACACCTCATGTGGTCAGGGTTTTTAACCTAATGGGATGATCTGAGCTTCATTCAGGAGGAACGTGAGCCCACAGATGTCCTGCTCATTCTTGGAATTAGAAAGCACCCCCGAGGATTTCAGGGGATCCAGAGACACACATCTCCCTGTCCCCACGGTGCAGCAGCAACTATATTTCCCCCTTGACAACCAGAATCAATCACTCCAGCCAACACAGAACCACCCCTGGCCCTACTTTCCCCTCCTGTTCATCTAGAGCATTTGGAGTCTGAAATGGCCAGATATTGGTTTCAGTTTCCAAATAAGTAGGACCTCTGTGGATTGCCCTGGTGGAAATGTTCTTCCTGAGCATATGAAGACCTCTAAACTAGCAGAGCCCAAGGTCTTGTGGGGCAAAAATTTTAGAAGTAATCCAGCTCAAGATTCCCTGATCCATGAATTCTGGAAGAGAGAGAAATATCATTGTGCGTTGGTTACTGATTCAGGACATACGCCAACTCTAGGCCAGTGCTTCAGATTCATACAAGGCTGTCTTCTGGCAGATACTAATCCATTCACCAACCCATAAAGCAAAATGATTCTGGTAATAAGAGCATGTGGTAAGACCAGTGAGTCTCATGCTTACCTATCACTTTCTTTACTACTTTTGCTGAAAAATGAGGTCTCTGATTAAAAGCAATGGTATTTGGACTACCATGATTGTGAGTAAGACATTCAGTAAATCTACTAATGATGTTGCTGGCAGAGAATGCAAACCCATACCCAGAATAAATGCCTATTCTCAGGAGGGCAAATTAATCCTGCCTCCATAATGAAAGGAATCCAGTGTAACCAACCTGCCACCAGATGGCAGGTTGGTCCTCTCCAGATCAGGTACCATACTGAAGGCTCAGAGCCACTGCTGACAGTTGGACCCTCAACCCTGGTGAGGAGACTTGCTATTATTCACTCAATATCCACCATCCTCTTTTTCTTTAGTAAAAATAACCCTGATTTTGTTGATGCCATCCATGTGCGCATCTGAAAGCATTTCCTAGCTTCTCTTTCTATTAGGTGAGACCACATAACTAAGTTCTGGCTAATGAAATGTAAGTAGAGATGCATCCTTTTTTACTCTTCTACCATTCATCCTGCTGCTCAGAATGAGTTTGTAAATGCTAATGCTCCATTTAGCCACCTTGGGTCATAAGATGAACTTGAAGATGGAAAGTACAAGCTAAGAAGGTGGAAACTGGGTCCCTGATAACTGTGAAGTCCTAAACTAAAAGAGAGATAAAACTGTATGTTATTTAATCCATTATCATTTGGTGTTTTTAAAATATAAGTTAAATATAATTCTAACTGATATTTATATAATGAATAAGATGTCTGAGGAAATCTAAAACATAACAATAATTACAATAAATATAAATGGACTGAAGTATCTGATCAAAAGACAGAGATTTTCAGAAGAGTTTTTTAAGTGACTATTAATATGTCACTTATAACGGATTCACTTACAACAAAGGACCAAAAGATTAAGAATAAGGCGGGCGTTCTTGTCTTAGCACCCATGGACTCTCAGTGAGTCATTGGAGAAAATTCAAGGAGACTGTGAACTTGGAAGGAAAAAATACGCCTTTATTTTCACTAACCTCTAACTAAAACTTAGCATTCCTGTTATTTATAAATGGAGACAACAAATCACAGAAATATTAGTGCATCTGTGACTTTGTTACCAATGTAAAACATAAATATTTTCATATCACTTTATTGTAGTATCCTAAAATATCACTACATCAAAATCATAGTAGTTGTTAAGCCAACTGTTAGATCTTGATATTTAATACGTTAATAAAAAACTAGATGGGGGCCTCTGAAGGGTTCTCAGTTGAGCATCCAACTCTTGATTTTTGGCTCAGATTGTGATCCCAGGGTTGTGGGATCCCTGTGTCAGTCTCTGCACTACATGTGGAGCCTGCTTAGGATTCTTTCTCTCTCCTTCTGCCTCTCTCCCCCACTCATGTGCCCTCTCTCTCTAAAATAATTTTTAAAAACACATACCTTATTACAAATATTTTGATTATCCTGATAACTATTTCAATACAGTTGGGATGCATTATAATTCCATGTATTAAAAAAATATTATTTTGAAAAGGGTTCATAGGTCTTACTAGGTTGCCAAAGGGATCTGTGGCACAATAAAAGCTAAGAACTCCCAAAGTAAAGGGATTCCAATGTTATTAACATTAATTTCAGGAAAAAATGTTTTAACTGTGAGAAACAAAAAGGGACATTCTATATAAGCAAAATAATTGATAAATCAAAATGATATAATGATAACAAACATACAGGCACCTAACAATATATATTCAAAAAATAGAAAATGAAAACTAGTCTCTTCAACAAATGATGTTGGGAAAACTGGACAGCTACATGCAAAAGAATTAAACTGGACCACTTTCTTTCACCATACACAAAAATAAACTCGAGATAAATTAAATAGAGGCACCTGGCTGGCTCAGTTCTCCGTGGTTGTAGAGATTACTTTAAAAAAAAATCTTTTGAAGCTCCTGGGTGGCTCAGTCAGTTAAGTATCTGTTTCTTAATTTCAGCTTAGGTCATGATCTCACAATTCGTCAGATCGAGCCGTGTGTCAGGCTCTACACTGACTGCTCAATAGAGCGGAGCCTGCTTCAGATCCCCCTCACCCACTCACATTCTCTCTCTCTCTCTCTCTCTCTCTCTCTCTCTCTCTCTCTCTCTCTCTCTCTCCTTACAATCCAATAATCACACTACTGGACATTTACCCCCACAATACAAAAACACTAATTCAAAGGGATACACACACCCCTATGTTTATTGCAACACCATTGACACTGGCCAAATTATGGAAGCAGCCCAAGTGTCCATCAATAGATGAATGGATAAAGAAGATGTGGTATATATATATATGTGTGTGTGTGTGTGTGTGTGTGTGTGTGTGTGTGTGTGTGTGTATGATGGATATTATTCAGCATAAAAAAGAATTAAACCTTGCCATTTGCAACAACATGATTGGAGTTAGAGGGTTTGGTGCTAAGTGAAGTAGGTCAGTCAGAGAAAGACAAATACCATCTAATTTCACTCATGTGTGGAATTTAAGAACAAAACAAATGAACAAAGGAAAGAAAAAGAGAAAAAGAGACACAAGCCAAGAAAGAGATTCTTTCCCCCCCCCCATATTTTTATTTAAATTCTAGTTAGTTAACATATGATGCAAAATTGGTTTCAGGAGTAGAATTCAGTGATTCATCACTTATATACAACACCCAATGCTCAACATAACAAGTGCCCTCCTTAATACCCATCACCCATCTTGCCCATCCCAGACCTGTCTCCCTCCAGCAACCCTCAGTTTGTTCTCTGTATTTAACTTTCCTTCCCTTATGTTCATCTGTTTTGTATCTTAAATTCCATGTATGAGTGAAGTCATATGATATTTGTCTTTCTCTGACTAGTTTCACTTAGCTTAATACACTCTAGTTTCATCAATGTTGTTGCAAATGGCAAGATTTCATTCTTTTTTTATTGCTGAGTAATGTTCCATTGTAATATATATACCATATCTTCTTTATCCATTCATCAATCGATGGACATTTGGACTCTTTCCATACTTTGGCTATTATTGATAGTGCTGCTATAAACCATTGAGGTGCATATACCCCTTAGAAACAGCACCTGTATCCTTTGGATAAATACCTAGTAGTACAGTTGCTGTGTCGTAAGGTAGTTCTTTTTTTTAATTTTTTTTACATTTATTTATTTTTGAGAGGCAGAGAGAGAGAGACAGAGCACAGGTGGGAGAGGGCCAGAGAGAGACAGAGACACTGAACCTGAAGCAGGCTCCAGGCTCCATGTTGTCAGCACAGAGCCTGACACAGGGCTCGAACTCACAAACCGTGAGATCATGACCTGAGCCAAAGTCAGACACTTAACCGACTGAGCCACCCAGGTGACCCAGGGTAGTTTTGTTTTTAACTTTTTGAGGAACCTCCATACTGTTTTCCAGAGTAGCTGCACCGGTTTGCATTCCCACCAGTAGTGCAAAAGTGTTCTTCTTTCTCTGCATCTTCGCCAGCATCTGTTTGTTGCCTGGGTTGTTAATGTTAGCCATTCTGACAGGTGTGAGGTGGTATCTTGTTGTGGTTTTGACTTGTATTTCCCTGATGATGATCGATGTTGAGCATCTTTTCATGTGTCTATTAGCCATCTGGATGTCTTCTTTGGAGAAGTGTCTATTCATGTTTTGCCCATTTCTTCACTGGATTATTTGTTGGGTGTTGAGTTTGATAAATTCTTTATAGATTTTGGATACTAACCCTTTATCTAATATGTCATTTGCAAACATCTCCCATTCCATTAGTTGCTTTTTAGTTTTCCTGATTGTTTCCTTCACTGCGCAGAAGGTTTTTATTTTGATGAGGTCCCAATAGTTCATTTTTGTTTTTGTTCCCCTTGCCTCCATAGATGTGTTGAGTAAGAAGTTGCCGTGGCTGAGGTCAAAGAGGTTTTTGCCTGGTTTCTCCTCTAGGATTTTGATGGCTTCCTGTCTTACGTTTAGGTCTTTCATCCATTTTGAGTTTATTTTTGTGTACAGTGTGAGAAAGTGGTCCAGATTCATTCTTCTGCATGTTGCTGTTCAGTTTTCCCAACACCACTTGCTGAAGACACTGTCTTTATTCCTTTGGATATTCTTTCCTGCGTTGTCAAGATGAGTTGGCCATATGTTTGTGGGTCCATTTCTGGGTTCTCTATTCTGTTCCATTGATTTAACTCTCTGTTATTGTGCCAGTACCATACTGTCTTGATGATTACAACTTTGAAGTCTGGGATTGTAATGCCTCCAGCTTTGGTTTTCTTTTTCAGGATTGTTTTGGCTATTCAGGATCTTTTCTGGTTCCATACAATTTTTAGAATTGTTTGTTCTAGCTCTGTGAAGAATTCTGGTGTTATTTTGATAGGGATGCATTGAATATGTAGATTGCTTTGGGTAGTATCAACATTTTAACAATATTTATTCTTCCAACCCATGAGCATGGAAAGCTTTTCCATTTTTTTGTGTGCCTTCTTTAATTTCTTTTATAAGCTTTCTATATTTTTCAATGTATAGATTTTTCACTTCTTTGGTTAGGTTTATTCCTAGGTATTTTATGATTTGGGTGCAACTGTAAACAGGATTGATTCCTTGATTTCTCTTTCTGCTGCTTCATTATTGGTGTATAGAAATGCAACTGATTTCTGTACACTGATTTTATATTCTGCAATTTTGCTGAATTCATGGAATAGTTCTAACCATTTTTTGGTGGAATCTTTTGGGTTTTCCACATAGACTATCATGTCATCTACAAAGAACGAAAGTTTGACTTCCTCCTTGCTGATTTAGATGCATTTTGTTTCTCTGTGTTGTCTGACTGCTGAGGCTAGGATTTCTTTTTTTTTTTCTTAATATAGTTTATTTATTTTTGAGATAAAGAGAGACAGAGCACGAGTAGGGGAGGGGCAGAGAGAGAGAGGGAGACACAGAATCAGAAGCAGGCTCCAGGCTCCCATCTGTCAGCACAGAACCTGATATGGGGCTCGAACACACGAACCACGAGATCATGACCTGAGCTGAAGTTGGATGCTTAACCAAATGAGCCACCCAGGTGCCCTGAGGCTAGGACTTCTAACATGTTGAATAATAGTGGTAAGAGTGGACGTTCATGTCATGTTCCTGACTTTAAGGGGGAAGCTCTCAGTTTTCCCCATTGAAGATAATATTAGCAGTGAGACTTTCATATATGGCTTTTATGATCTTGAGATATGATCTATCCTGACTTTCTTGAGGATTTCTATCAAGAAACGATGCTGTACTTTGTCAAATGCTTTCTCTGCATCTATTGAGAGGATCATGTGTTTCTTATTCTTTCTTTTATTAACATGATGTATGGTATTAATTGATTTGCAGATATTGAACCAGCCCTGCATTCCAGGTATGGATCCCACTTGATTGTGGTGAATAATTCTTCTAATGTATTGTTGGATCCTCTTGGCTAGAATCTTGAGAGTTTTGGCATCCATGTTCATCAGGGAAATTGGAGAAATTGTAGTTCTCCTTTTTAGTGGGGTCTTTCTCTGGTTTTGGAATCAAAGTGATGCTGGACTCATAGAATGAGTTTGGAAGTTTTCCTTCCACAAGAAACATTCTTAACTGAAGAAAACTAACAGATGGTTACCAGAAAGGAGGTGAGGAGAGGAAGATGGGTGAAATAGGTGAGAGGAATTGAGTTGGTTGAGCATCCTACTCCTGGTTTCAGCTCAGGTTATGATCTCACAGTTTGTGATTTCAAGGACTGCGTCAGGCTCTGCAGTGACAATGCAGAGCCTTCTTGGGATTCTTTCTCTCTCTCCCTCTCTCTCTTTTCCTCCCTCACTTATGCTTTCTCTGTCTCTTAAAATAAATAAATAAACTTTAAAAAAGAATTAAAAAAAGAGTACACTTACTGTGATGAGCACTGAGAAATGAAAAGAATTGTTGAATCACTGTATTGTGCACTCGAAATTAATATAACACTGTATGTTAATATACTGGAATTAAAATTTAAAAAATAATTAAAAATATAAAGCAACAACTAATATGAATACATGAGAAAATACATATATATAAAATAACATGTATATACATGTATGCATAATGTATATACAATGAATAGAGATGCTAACACATCTCTCCCAGAAACTAATAAATCAATTAGATACAAACAAAAAGGTAAAGTTTTTTGAACACCTTGATTAATAAGTTCCAAATATCATACAGAACTTTATGTCTAACAAACCTAAAATCCACAAATTTTTCTGTACCTATGGAACACACACAAAGATCAACCAATTGCTAAGTCAAAAAATTGATATATCAGAAATTTCAAAGATAATAATAAAATACCATAGAGGTGCCTGGGTGGCTCGGCTGATTAAGCATCTGACTTTTGATTTCAGCTCAGGGTCATGGTCTCACAGTTCATGAGCTGGTGCCCCACATCAGGCTCTGTGCTAACAGCATGAGTCTGCTTGGAATTCTCTCTCCCTTTCTCTCTGCCCCTCCCCTGCTCACATACTCTCTCTCTCTCTCTCTCTCTCTCTCTCTCTCTCTCCCCCCCCCCATAATAAATAAACATTTTTAAAAATAATAGAATACCATATATAACTTTCAGCCAACGATTTTGAAAATTTAGATGAAATTCTTTAATAGAACACAGACATTTAGGGTACCTGAGTGGCTCAGTCAGCTAAGCATCTGATTCTTGGCTTCAGCTCAGGTCATGACTTCACAGCTCATGGGTTCAAGCCCACTGACAGTGCAGAGCCTGCTTGGGATTCTCCCTCTCTCTCTCTCTCTCTCTCTCTCTCTCTCTCTCTGCCCCTCCTCCATGTACTCTCTAAATAAATAAATAAAAATTTATATAAACACACACACACACACAACTGGTTTACTAAAACTGACACAAGAAGCAATAGAAAACCCAAATAGATTTACAATTTTTAAAGAAATTTGGGGCGCCTGGGTGGCTCAATGAATTAAGTGTCTGACTTCAGCTCAGGTCATGATCTCACCACTCGTGGGTTCAAGCCCTGCGTTGGTCTCTGTGCTGAGAGCTCAGAGCCTGGAGCCTGCTTCAGATTCTGTGTCTTCCTCCCTCTCTCTCTCTCCTCCCCCATTCATGCTCAGTCTTTCTCTCTCAAAAATAAATAAACATTAAAAAACTTAAAAAAAAAGAAATTAAATTAATAGTTTAATTTTTTTTTAAGACAACATGAGACTCACGATGGTTTTACAGAAAAATTCTTCCCAAACATCAGGGAATAGACTACTTCAACCTTATACAAATTCCTGCAGAGGCCAGATAAGAGAGGTTTCAGACAATAATTGAAACACTCACTCTAAAATTTATATAGAAATGCAAAGGCATGAAGGAAAAGGAAAAGGTAGGAATATTTGGCCTCTAGAAATCAAAACTTATTATAAAATTATAATAATAAATACAGGTAAGATATGAGTGTAGGAATGAAATATTCATCAATCGAACATAATAGAGACAAACCCATTTCCACTCATATAAATTTGCTTTTTGGCATTGTAGATCCCTTGGGAGAGGAAGGAACATTCCGTTCGTGGTGCTGAGATCATCGGTTATCAATATGCAAAAAATTCAGTTGGATCCCTGCCTTACACGAGAATTAATTCAAATTAATTCCAGATGAATCAAAGACTTAAAAGTGAAAAGTAAAACTCTGACGCTTTTCGGAAAACATTCCCATACAAATCCTTTTAAGGATCCGTGTGAGAGTATCTCTGTTTACTAGAGCTGGAATCACTGCAGCTCAAGGTAAACACGCATCTGATTTCACGAAGTCCTGCTATGTTTCTCTCTGGAAGGCTGTACTAATTTGAAATCCCGGCAGCGGTACATGAGAGTTCCAACCTCCCCTTATCTTTAGGCCTGTCACCATCCTGCTTTTTTTTTTTCCTCTTTGCCATTCTGATCGGTGTAAAATAATCCCTCCTCTTAATTTCTGTGACTCTAAGGAGGTTGAGCAAATACCTCCTTGGTTATTTGCATTTCCCCTCTGCAAACTGCCTATTGCTGTCCTTTGCCCATCTCTCTATAGAGTTTCCTGTCTTTTTCTTGTCAATTTGCCATGAGTTCCTTACATAATCACCATACTGTTTGTTTGCTATTGTTCTAGCCTTTGAAAATATTTTTCCCCAAGTTTTCAACCTTCTGCCAGCTTTCTCTATGAAGCTGAACAAAACTCTTTTATATATTTATTTTTTTGTGACTATCTTTGAAGATGTGCAGATCATCGTACAGAAGTTCTTTCCATCCCCATTTCTTCTGTAAAACACCTGTTCAAGTCCTTTGCCTACTATACGATTAGGATATAGATGGATCTGTGCACCCAGCTCCAATGTAGGGGATGGCGTTGTTCTCCACACAGCCAACAGCAAGCAATTCTCAGACTCCAGTTGGGTGTCCTTCAGTTAGACTCAATTCTGGCACTCTCTGCCTGGAGATAGCATCAGATTACACGGGTTAAGGGTTCAAAGCTACAGGAAGCGCCCCGCCCTCCCAATTTCAGGCACCAGTTGGACTCTCAGATTGTCACCTCTACTTCTGACCAACCAGCTACAGATGTAAGGTTCCAATGACCCCTCCATAGGTTCCATTAATTTGCTAGAACAGCTCACAGAACTCAGAGAAATGTTTAACTTACTAGATCACCAGTTTATTATGAAAGGATACAGCCAGATGGAAGAGATGCACAGGGCCAGGTATGAGAAAGGGACATGGAGCTTCCGTGTCCTCTGCAGGTGAGTCACTCTCCCTGAGCCTCCGCGGGTTCACCATTTTGGAAGCTCTCCAAACTCCTTCCTTTTGGGTGTTTATGGACACTTTATTATATAGCTTCATTAAATAACTGGATATTGGTGACTGATTCAGCCTCCAACCCCGCTCCTTTCCTTGGAAGTCAGGGGGTAGGACTGAAAGTTCCAACTCTAATTGTGAGGTTAGTCCCCCGGTTTCCAAATCTCATTCACCTCGGATTCCCTAGCACCCTGCACCGGGCCCAGCACCCGGTACCCGTTATAATAGGAACTAACACTATCACCATGCGCCAGTCAGTGCACTAGGAGCTTCGCATTGATAACCTCACTTCCTGTTCTACAACAACCCCAGGAAGTAGTGTGTTGGTCTCGAGACCATGGGGTTGCCAGAAACAAAACTCCAACAGGTTACGCAAGAAGTGAGCGTATTTGCTCAGTCGAAAGGAAGCCTAGAAGTGTGTCTTCATGGCCAAATCCAGATGCCCAGAGAAAAATCAGGGTTGTTGTTTTCCCCCCTCCATCTCTCGGCTCTGCTTTTTTCCACCCAGCTTCACTTTACAGGGAAGCTTTCTCAACCCAGAGCACAGTCTAGCTGTCAGCAATAATCAGATCCTCCTGGCTTCGCAACCGTGATGGGAGAAACCGTGGGCTCCCACTGCTCAGCTGGAAAGCGAGGTCTGACAGGCTACCCTGCGCCAACTGCCTATACCTACCAGGCAGTGGAACACAGTGACAAATAGCCCACCCGATGGTCTCCCCCACGGGAACCATGATGAAAGGAATGGGAAGCCTTCTTGAGCAGCAAAGGAGTCTGGGCACCATGATGCGCCATAGTGGGACCACTCCTGCACCTTGTATACAGGAGGATAGAGGGACACTGAGCAATGAGCCAACCTGCCTAGGTGCACAGCTGGTAATAAGAGGCCAGAGAAGGATTCAAACTGTCTGGTCTGATGCCAAGGACTGCCCTCCTCCTCCCCTCGCTGGTCCATTATGCCAGTTCTCCGTGAGTTCTGGGACAGACCAGAGCCCGCAATTCATTTAGATGGAGGCAAGCAGACTCGGGCTTGAGATCCCCTTCTGATCTCCGTGAGCTCAGGTGTCCTCCTCAGTAAAACACGGCCACTGATATTGCCGGCATCTACCTGTGGTGAGGATTACAGGAAATCATCCAAACCATGGACTTAGCACAGGGTCTGAAACATGAAAAGAGCTTAATAAAAGTCAGCTCATTCCTTGGGTGAAGAAGTAAGTTAATGGTATCTGAGCTCTAACAGAGGGACTGTGGTGGGTCGCCTCACAGAGGAAAGGCTTGCGGAGGAGGAAGGCCTTTGGCCCTTGATAATCTGCACCACCACTCAAAACACCTTTCTTAGATTTCCTATCCTTTGAGCTGGGCAATTAACTTCTCTTAATTTTAGGTAGAGTGGAAATTAAAGCATGTTTAGAAACTGTTAATATTATTGATCTAAAACTTAGCTCTATACATGTTTCCCCCTCTCCCCTTCCAGAAGGGCACTCGAAGCCCCTTCTGTAAGGAATTCTAGAACGACTACTAGCTTCCTAGCCCCTTACAGCTGGGTTTGGAATGGCTGTTGTCCCTACATGTGACCAGGTGCAAGTAAAGAGCTCCGAAGAAGCCAAAGCTATAATTTGCCTGGAGGTCATCCGAGTTCTCTTGATGCTATTGAGCCAAGGAGTCCAGCCCCAGTCCTGGGGGGGGGGCTGAGCCTAGACAGGGCAGGGGACGGAACCGCACTGCCTGTGGGGGTTCCTGACAGCCCCACAGGCCAGTGGGGCCTCCACCCCTTCTCCTGTTGCAATGATACTTGGCCCCCCAAAGCTTTAGAATTACTTCCACGTGGAATGGGCACACATGGTCCCCAGACATCCTTTGCTTCCTTTCCTGGAGCCTTAGGAGAGGGGTCCTTGGGGCGGCTGGGTAGTGCCAGGATAGAGAAGCCAGGGGGCACGGCTGGTTTCTCTGCCAGCCCTGCTTCAGATCCAAGAAACTGCTCTAAAAGCCAAAGGTGTAGAACCAGAAGAAAATTCCAACAGCAGGCAGGAAGGAACCAGCTGCTTCTCTAAAGGCTGGATGTGTAGAAAGGGGGTGGGGGAAACGAGGGAAGAGGAGAGGGGAGGGGAGAGGAAAATGAGGTCGACTTTGCCCAATTTGTCTGTATCTCTACATGGTGAGAGCTCCAGGCTATAGGACAGGAAGATGCTGGGCTGCAAAGCCCGGAGATGTCAGCATGCGGGACATGGGCGTGCTCCTCATTTTCTCCCCTCCTTCTACGTTCCCTCCTTTCTCTTCCCCACTCTCTATCCAAGCCCTCAGAGAAGCTGCTGACTCAGTCCTACTTCCTGGGGGTCTGTGGATATTTGGACGCCTCTGGACATTCTATCTGGTGTTCTCTGCTTTTCCTAGGTAAGTTTGGCCAAGTCACTTCATGTTAATAACCCTATTTGCATGGAGTCACAAAGTGTGCTACTGTCGTGATGTCACAGGACCCTCTAACCATGCTCACTGTGCACACATTATCTCATTTGATCTTCGTGACAACCCTGCAAGACACTATTAGTGCACCCACTGTACAGATGAGGAAACTGAGGCTGCAGAGAGAGGCGGTTATTGATTTCCTAAGATCATATGACTAATAAATGGAAGAACTGGACTTCAAATTTAGGTCTACTAAACTCCAGAGCTCAAGCTCTTCTATAATCCGAGGTTGTAGAACAGAGACCATCACTATCCTTGCTGTAGCAATGAGGAAACTGGCTCAGCAAGGTCAAAGAACCAGACAAAAAATAAAATTAAAATTTAATTTAATTTAATTTAATTTAATTTAATTTAAATTTTAAAAATAAAATAAAATAAAAAGAACCAGCCAGCGATTCTGCATGTGGAAAGTGGTGATGTCAGTAGGCAAATCCATTTCTTTGGCTACCAACCCAATGTTCATTTTGCCAACAAAAAAATGAGCAAGTGTGAGTAGACCACCTCAGAGGTTCCCTTCAGCTGAGATACTTTTAAATTCTGGGTTAAGACCAGAGTTGGAAGGAAAATGGGTGAAAATAGAGAAGCAACTTGGTCCTATTGCTTTATCTCACACTCTGCCTCAGGAGGCCAGCGTGGCTGCTCCGGCTCCGCCCTTTCAGCCTGATCACAACCCCCAGTGATTCAACAAAGAGGGGCATTGCAACTCTTAGAGCTTGGACTCTCCAGGACTCACACTGACCCCCAGCAGCCTCTTTCCTGAAGAGCGTGTGTCGCCCCCCTGCGCAGGGTCACCCATGTCCCGTCCCACTGGCCCCTCAGTGGTCCCCACGGGAGAGGGTAAGCACGCGTGGGCACAGTCGCACCCTTCCACGCCCGGGGAAGCGGGGGAGGGGGGGTGCCGGGGGAGGGGGGTAAGGCACCACACCCTCGGACCCCAGGCTTGGGACGGAAACGGGCTGGGAGCTGGGGGCGGAGCGGGTGGCCCCACCCCGGCCCCGCCCAGTGCCCCCGCAGGCCCACGCGCCGGGGGAGGAGCCAGCGTCGCGCGGGCCTGGCCAGCTGGCTGCTAACGGGCTTTTGCGCCTCCGCCGCGCTGGGGCACAGACATGGCCCAGGAGCGTCCCGCCTGCGCCCTGGAGCCCGAGCTCGTCCAGCGGCTGCTGCTCACCTGCCGGGAGGCCAAGAAGTCCGCTTACTGCCCCTACAGTCACTTCCGCGTGGGGGCCGCACTCCTCACTCGGGACGGGAGGATCTTCTCGGGTAAGAGCGGGGCTCCGGACCCCTCGGCCGCAGCCCGGGCAGGGGGCGCCGGAGGACGGATAGGAGGCTGCAGAGCCGAGGGCAGCTCTGGCTGCGCGCAGCCGGGCCTCCCCGGGGACGCTGCCACTCGCCCCTGCCCTGCCTGCTGTCCCGGACCGTGGGGGCACAGGTGCCGCTCGGATGCAGCGACGTCTAATGCTTAGAGGACTGGGAAGCCAGAGGTGGGACGGGGAGGGAAGCTGGACCGGCGGGCTGTACCTCAGTGCTGGGAGGGAGCGAGTTGATACTTTCTGACCCCCGCCCCCATCTTCGTGGCACCCCGCTAAGGCCTCCACAGGTTTTATCAGCAAGTCCTCCCCTCGCACCCACTGACCTCCGTGTTATTCCCACCTTTCAGTGAAGAAACTGTGGACCAAAGAGGTGACACAACTTGATCAAGGTCGCACGGGGCACTGGTGGGGGAGCCAGGGCTGAGATTCCCCCAAAGCCTGCTTTCTTCCCATCACCTGCTGTGCTAGGAAAGAAAATGAGGGACGATGACTTGTTAGTGGGGTTCGGGCCTTGCAGAGGGTCTTGGAGGAAGGAAGGAAGCCAGGCGAAGTTTGGGTGACCAGCAGTGAGTGCCGGCCTGGGGAGGGTGGGAATTTGGAGTCTAGAGCACTAATCTGTTCCTAAGCTCCTTTTTTTTTTTTTTTTTTTTTTTTTTTTTTGGTTTGTTGGTTTTACAGAAAAGCTCACTCAGAACAAAAGTTTCAGACTTGTTTTTCTAAGCTAGGAGGCATTTTCATTCAAAACAGTGGGGACCACGGTGAGGAAGTGGCTGGGAAGCCGTGCCCCTCCCCGCCTCTCTGGGGGCACATGAGAACTGGCACAGTGGGCAGATGGGGACACCCAGCCCTGCTGCCCAGAAGCTGCCTCTGCTTAGCAGGAAGGAAAGGAAGGAAAAGAAGTTCACATGTGTACATCTAATGGGTGACCCCCAGCAGCCTAGGCCAGTTGTGAGCCCCTCGCCCCCACTGCCACTCAGCTGTGAGTCTGGCTAGGAGCCCCCTCTCCTCTTGTAGGGTCCCCCTTCTTGCTGTTCAAGCTATCTCTTACCTTTGAGGTTCTTTCCGGTTTCTTGAGTTACCTGAGTCTTAAACATTTTTGAGCCAGAGAAGTAACCTGGAGGCAGTGCAAGACGTGAACGGGTGGTGAGGAATGTTATCCATTAACACTTGCAACCCTGCAAGACAGTTTTAGAACTCAGAGAAGGGAACTGAGGCTCACAGAAGCTAAACGCCCAGGATCACAGAGCTGGGATTCTAACCCTGAGTTTCCCTGACTCCACCTTGGCTCCCCTGTAGGGAATCAAGACTCCCCCTGCATCTTGTGCGAATTCAGGCCTGGCCTGGTGGCTCAGGTGAGTATTAAACATTAACCACCACCACAAACAACCCTGCGGCCCACACGGCCCCGAGGCTCCAGGGTCGTGAACATTGAATCGGCCATTGATTCTTTCCAGCACCTCTTTGCATGGATTCATTCATTCAGCAAATATTTGCTGAGTACTGTGACGCACTAGGTAACGGGCCCAGTACCAGGGAGATCATCGCAACGAGCAGAAATGACATAGTCTCTCCCCCGGTGGAGGTCTCTCCCCTTACACCGGGCATGGTTGGAAAGCAAAGCCTCAGCCGATGACTGAGGGAATGGACGAATGAGGTGAGTGGGAGTGTGGCCTATTTAAATCGCAGGGAAGAACCTGGTTGTGCAGTGGGGATTTAGGGAGGCCCCTGGGATGGGGTGAAGGCCCTGGACTTAGGGGCTCCTGGGTTTGAAGCCTGGTGCTGGTCTTCATCAGCTATGTGGCACCAGGCAACACCCGCCACCCAAATGTGTTCAGCCGAAGCTGGTGTGCCCACCTTCCGGATGGCCGTGAACAGAGCTGCTTTGCCGAGCCCGGCTCGGCCCCGGGTCGTCCCTGATGGTTGGTGCCTGTGCTGATCAGCTGTGGAATCTCAGCTTGTGAGGCTTTCAGCAACTTGATGCCCATAAAATGCTTTGCACAGTTTCTGCCCACAAGAAGGCTGTCACAAGTAGTGGCTGCTTCCTCTCCTTCTACTATTAAAGGTATCACTGTATTGTTACTCTCTGGAGGCAGATTGTGGATGACTTGTGAAGGCCAAGCACGGACATTGAGATTTGATGAGGTAGGAAGTAGGAAACCAGGAACGCAAAGAAGAAGAGTAACATGAGAGTAGAACTCAAGGACGTTTGATCTGACAGGTACTCAAGGAGGGCCAAGACAGAGCGGGGAGTGTCAGGGGGAGGATGTCTGTCTTATTTGCTGATCATCCACAGGACGAGCACATCGCCCAGCCTGTAAGATGTCATCAGTTGAGGTTTGTTGAAAGAATGAATGAATGACTTGGACTAGGGCAGTGGCCAGTGGAACAAAGAGGAAGGAAGGACCTGAGAAAAATACTATGGGACAAATGGACTGGGCTTGGCATGAGCGGTGTAGAATGCAGGAAAGGAATATCGTTATAGAGCTTCAGCCAGGCAGACTAGGGGATCAAGGGGGTGTGACCAAGGGGCCGAGCTGGAGGCAGAACTGGATGGCGCTGAGGGCATCCCGGGCAGGGACTGACCGCAGTATTAATAGCTACAATGCATTGAACTTGATTGTTCACTGAGCATTTGGTACGGAAGATCTCTTGTAATCTCACAGCCACCACATGAAGGGAGACAGTGAGTGTCACATGCATTAGAGCACTTTCAGTTGTAAGTGACAGAAACCAACCAGAACCATAATGGGCAAGGGTAGATCGTATCTCAAGGACAGCAGGATATAGGAACTCAGATGTCACCATGCCCTTCTTTATGCTTCTGGGGGCTTGCTTCTTTCTCTTATCCTGTAGGTGGGCTTTTTCCAGGCATCAGGGGACATGAGTGCAGGCAGACTCTGGTTCATATTCTTACAGCCTCAAAAGTAGGGAGGAAAGAACTCTCCTCCAATAGCCTGAGATGGAAAAACTCCAAGGAAGAGCTCTGATTGGTCCATCTCCAATCACATGCACATTCCTGGGCCAATCACTGCTGTCCTGATAGAGTAGTGTGATTGGCCCAGCGCACATCCCTTCCCAGTGAGGGCTGGGTGGGTCTGTTACCACTAGAAGGAGTGTGGAGGTGCCAAAGCAAAAGCCAAAGGAATCCTCTACGAATAAGATAACTGAGGCCGTGCTCTTTCTGCTGCCCCATTGTCACAGGGTGCACGTGCAGAGACAGAGAAAGTGTGTAGAGAAACGGGGACAAATGGAGGGCATTGGCCAGAATCCCTTCTGTAGATGGAAAGGGAGGGCAGATGGTAGTAAGGCAGGGCCTGGTGAGGAGGGGACCTAGAACGGTCAGAGGAGACCTGACAGGGCATGATGGGGTGAATTAGAGATGATTAGGAGGCAGAGAGGAAGCCGCTGGATTTAGATGCTGAGCATATAGCTGATCCTGCGACAGGTCTGCCCAGTTCTGTGACTTTCTCCAGCTGCACCAAAGCCCAGCCCGTGTGGAGTTTCCCTCCTCGGAGGCCACTGGTGTCTCATGCAATTCAGAAGCAAGTCTGACAGCCTTGCTGTCCTGACCCTGTAGCAGTGATCATTTCCCCTCGATGCTGACCAGGGCCTTGTGCCCCCGCCCCCTCCCCGGGATGGACCACCAGGTTGGTGATCGGTCCAACTGTTACCTTCTGTAACCTGCTGTTACCTTCCCCACAGCAAAGCTCCAGGGAAGGAGGAGCCTAAGGGGGAAGGAAGAGCTGCAGAGGGAGAGGGGGTGGGGACACAGAGAGAAGAGATGGAGCCCCAGGACAACGCTCCATTGCACAATGGAGGTGCGGCAGAGGAGAGTCGAGAAGACCACCCTTTCCTGGCATCACCCAAGGGATGGGCCAGTTTGTCCTTGGGACAATGGTCTATTTCCCTCACTCCTTCTCCCTAAAGGGGTTTCACACTCTATATGCCCCTTTGCCATTTCGGGGACAAGCCACTTTACTGGATCAGCTGTAAGGAATTCTGAAAGGAACAAATTGCATTTCTAAAAAGATTCATAAAGATGTCCTGGCAAATCGCTGAATCCAGCCTGTCTTGGCTTTAACCTTTACATCTGGTCCTTCATTGTCTTCCCTTGGGCCAGCCCCTGGCCTCCCAATTCCCTCCCTGGGGTCCCCTTCTTATCCAGGACTGCTCTCCAAGAACCCTGCCCCGCCCCCATAGCACTTCCTGGTAAGTCAAAACAGATGTCTCTAACTGGCTTCCTGTCCTTACAGCCCTCCTTACACCCGCCACACCTGTCCCCCAGCTCATCCATTGGTCTTCTCCACTGTCACTCAAAACCAGCTCATTACAAAGATGAGCTTCACTGAAACCCTGCACTCTGTAGTTGAGTTAGAATATAATTCATATGTGACACTGTGTGTTGCCTATGCCGAGGGCAGGGAGGTAGGAACATGGAAAGAGTGTAGTATTGCCTCAAGCACAGGGACAGGACGTTTCTCTGGTTCAGTGATTCTCAAATATGGTCCCAGACCTGGGGCCTCAGCACCTCCTGGGCCTTGCTGGGAATGTGAATTCTTGGGGTCTGACCCAGACCTACTGAAGCAGAAACTCCAGGAGTAAGGAGTTAGGTTGAGAAAAAAGTTTTTGAGAGAGAGAGAGTGCATACTCAGGGGAGGAGAGAGAGAGAGAGAGAGGGAGGGAGGGAGGGAGGGAGGGAGAGGGAGAGGGAGAGGGAGAGAGAAAATCCAAAGCGGGATCCACACTGTCAGCTCAGAGTCCAATGCAGGGCTCGATTCCCTGAACAGAAACCAAGAGTCAGATGCTTAACCGACTGAGCCATCCAGGTGCCTCTGAGAAATCTTTTAAGTAGCTGTCCAGAAGATGCTGTCCCCACCCCCGCCCCCACTGTGTGACAAGGACCGCCCCAAGTGTATTAAGATCCCTCAGGAGAGAGTGGGTCAGTGCTTTCCAGCACTGCTCTTCTCTCTGGGTGACCAGGCCCAAATCACCTCTGTGAGCTTCTTTCCCTGCTGATGGCTTGATGACATCAGACCCGCGCCCTGCCTGGAGCACCAAACCCACTCTAAGGCACGTCCTCCCTGAAATGCCTTCGAGAAAAAGGCCAGCCCTTTGTTTCCAACAGGTCAAGATGTGAGTCCAGGCTCCCTGCCAGCAGCCTCAGCCTTCACCCTCTCTAAAATGGGGTTATAACAGTCTCTGCCCTGCAGAGTTGTCAAAAGGCTCAGTGACATAACACAGATAGACGTGTTCCACAGAGTGCCCGGCAGATAAAAGAAAAACAATGGAAGAAAGGAGGAAAAGAAAGCACTTAGTAACAACAGGCCTATCATCCTAGTATTATTTGGTCCAACCTTACAATCATGGATCCCTGACTAGGCACCAGGCCAGCCTGTCTCGCGTGGGTGTTTCAGAGTAAGTAAAGGCCACGCTGGCCATGACATTGCTTTGCCTGGATACGTGACAACCTGTTTTCTGTGCTGAGAGAAGCAGAAGGATCACAGTACATGGCGGAGGCCTCTCTTCCCCTTTATTCTTCTTCTCTTTTTGAACAAGAGGAGGAAATTCCACTTGAACTTGCTGGAGGCCCCAGATGAAATGATTCCTTTGTACATTTGTACCCACCAGCGTGGGAAGTTCCACTCAGTGGATAATAGGTAATGGAGAGCCTCGTGGGTCTCATTGCTCCAGGCCCTGGGCGTTCGGCACCGGGGAGGTTTACACCATGACTTCAGAATTAGACAATCAAGACATTTATTTCAGGAAAGTGTCAAGGGCTATGATGAAATTAAACCAGGAAAAGAGAGGGTTGGAAGTGGTGCCGGGAGGAAGCGATCTGAGATATGGCGAGCACAGCAGGCCTCTCTGAGGAGGGGACATTTGAGCAGAGACAGGACTAGGGTGAACCACAGGCAAGTACGGGAAAAGAGTTGCAGGCAGTGGGAACAGCTGGAGCAAACGCCATATGCCAGGAGGGTGCTTGGCATCCTTGGGGAACAGCTGGAAGGCCCTCAGGCCTCAAGAGCAAAAGGAGGGGCACCTGGGTGGCTCAGTCAGTTGAGCGTCTGGCTTTGGCTCAGGTCATGATCTCACAGTTCGTGGGTTCGAGCCCCACGTCGGGTTCTGTGCTGACAGCTGGCTCAGAGCCTGGAGCCTGCCTCGGATTCTGTGGCTCACTCTCTCTCTGACCCTCCCCTGCTCGTACTCTCTCTGTCTCTCAAAAATAAATTTTTTAAAAAAATTAAAAAATAAAAAGGGCAAAAGGAGATGAAGTCCAGGAGGTAGACCAGTTGGCACCGGATTATATAGGACCTTGTAGTCGAAGAAAGGAGTTCAAAGTGCCTGAAGGCCAGAGGCAGGGCCACTGTCACACCTTATCCAGAAGGAATAGAAGCTCAGCCACACAGCCCTACCACCACCCAAACCTGGACTTCTGTGCCAGTAATAGCAGCAGTGGCCCCCAGTTGCACACTTCCTATGCTCCGCTTTCCGCTGATTGCTTTATGTGCGTGGTCTCAACTCATCCTCGTGAGAGTTCCCTGAGGAAGGCGCCATCGCTTTCATTTTACAAATGAGGATACTGAGTCTTGAGGAGGTATTAGTTCCTTGCTCAAATTGTCAGGGCCTGTGGGGCAAAGGGTCCCCGGGCAGAACAGAACCCAAGGGCTCTTTCTGCAAAGCTCTGTTTGGGCAGTGGGGTGTATGAGTGGGCTCTGGCCCTTTGAAATTGTCACACAGAGTTAAGGGACATTTCTCTTGATGAGGGCATTCTGAATTTCAAAGGCGACCACAGGCAATTGTCACGAGGGATGAGCCTTCTGCAAAACCCAAGATTTCTGTGACTCACGTTTAACAGGAAAAGTGCCCCTGAGTCAGGGACAAGGCAGGGCTGGGGTGGTTGCCAGACAGGGAGTGAAGTGGGGGGATAAAGTTAGCAAGGATCTTCCTCTGGGAGAGGCAGAAGTCAAATGCAGCCAGGCCAAAGTCAGCACAAGTGAGCTGGGCAGGCAAGGGCATGTTTAAAGGAAGTCATTTCAGACAGGCATCCAGAACCTGGCTGGGGAGACTAGGTGGGGAGCAAAGAGGCGTATTCACTTATTCATTTAACTTCCATTGACCCCGAGAGAGGGCCAGTACCCCGGCTATAGCAACTCACATCGGAATGTGAACAAGGCTTGGCCAAAGTCAAAAACGTGTGGCGTTCAATATATGTCAACCACTGCTTTCCGAGTTGCGACTCCCTGCTTGCTCTTTGTCCCGTATCCCACCTCTATTAACTGACTTCTGTGTGCTTGTCAACCACACATAGACAGCCTGCGAACTATTTTAGACAATAGGAGGGTATCTTGGCTCCTAAGTGTGGGGAGAGCTGGTGTGCAGCCAGGGCCTCAGGGGCAACGGCGCCAGGCCAGACTCTTTTCCGGTCCTCTCTCATCTTTCATCCATTCTTCAGTGTGTCCATTTTATTGTCTCCTAATGGGCTCCTCCGTAATGAATGGAAACCAGGCCACCAGTGGGGCTCCAGCCCACACTCTCAGTCTCCGAGAGAAACGGAACTTCTGGCACAGAGAACGCTGACTGGCCCAGTGTGGGTAAGGTGCCTGGCTCTGATTGGCCCAGTGAGTTAGGTGCTCAACTCTGATTGGCCCAGTGTGGATCAGGCACTCATCCTTAGACTAATAAAAAAAGTCATGTGAGGAAAAAGATGGCAGCTCCTGTTTATTAGTGTTGAGAACTCAGGTGAGGGTTGTTCCCCTGGGGACAGGAAGGAGAAAGGTGCTACACTGTGAAAACAATATATACTCCCTGTCATCTACCCTTTGGTGCCCAGTATGGACACCCAAACCCAAAAACGGAAGTCCAAACCTGTTCTCACTTAACACTAATCAGCCTTTTGTTCTTTGTTTTTTATTTATTTTTGAGAGACAGAGACAGTGTGAGCAGGGGAGGGTCAGAGAGAGAGGGAGACACAGAATCTGAAACAGGATCCAGGCTCTGAGCTAGCTGTCAGCACAGAGCCCGACATGGGGCTCGAACCCAGGAACTGTGAGATCATGACCTAAACCGAAGCCTGACGCTTAACCGACTGAGCCTCCCAGGTGCCCCATCCAACCATTTTAAGCACAACTGTTAGCAAACGCTTTTATCCTGCCCTAGGAGGGCACTTGCAGCAGAGGTACCCACCCCAGGGAATGGCAGGGTGTGGCAGGCTGTCTAGTGACACCCATTGCTCTCCACTGGACATGAATGCCTGTGATCCTGAGAACCATGATGTTGTTTGATGAATCAAATGATTCATCGAACCCCCCCAAACAACTTCCATGTCAATAATGCAGGGGCAGAAGATTCTGTAGGGGAAAGTATATAAGGAGAGAATGACCAAACAATTTCCAAATCTGGTGAATTCAAGAGAAACAAAATCCTGCATGATCACTTAGAAAAAGGGAGTGCCATAGGTAAGGAGCAGTCTCAGGTGATGAAACACATGTAGACAGTGCCTGGAACAAGATGGCTGCTTACCTCTTTCGTCTCACAGACCAGGGGTGGGCTGCGGTCCTGGGCATATGGACTGTTCTGCTCTGTGTTCCACAACAGTTGTTCAGGAGATCAGATTCCTTCTGTCTTGATGTCCTGCCATCCTTAGAGTGGTGTCCACACCCACGTATTCAAAACTGGGACACATCATCACATCCCAGCCACTGGGAAAGGGAAAGATGAAGGGGGAGCAAGCAACGTCCCCACAAAAATGGCATCTGGAATTTGTACCCATTACTGCCATCATATCTTACTGACTAAAACTACAAGATCACATGAAGCTTCCGGGGAGGCTGGGAAATGTGGTCTCCAGCTGGGCAGTCATGTGCCCCACTCAACTCCAGCGGCTTCTAGTGGGACAGCGAACCCTGGGAGCAGTTAGTCTTTGCCACAGAACTGCCTGTGGCCTGTAAGTGTCTGTGTACGTCCTTCCTTCCACACGTAGGACCCACTTACCACCTTCCTGAGAGACACAGCCCGAAGTCCCACCCAGTCACTGCACCCCGCTCTAAGAGCACGCTGTGGAGGCAGAGTGGTCTCCCTGCTCAGGTGTGGATATGGCCCTACTGGCCCCAAAACTAAAAGTAATCACCCACACCTCAGTTCACATTCCCACAATATTCACTGTGGAGTGGGAACAGGAAAGAGTAGGACAGAATAACAGTCACCAAATTTCCCAACAGGAAGAGGAGAAGAACAGGACACACATGGTGGCCACCAGTCTGTGCCAGGCAAGAAGTGAGAAGACCCCGTGCCCTGGCATGCGCTCTGTCTTCCCTTTCTGCCCTGGTGGTGACCCCCAGGTCCTTGACCACTGGGGCTCCAGGCTTTGCCCCCTGGGAGCTTCTTCCTTGACTGTCCTATCGTTGGCCACACATCCAAAGTGGGTTTTGGAGAGAGTGACCTCCTTGGGAGCACACAGCTCTGTTGGCTCACTTCTGATGGTGGCGTTTTGGGGACCCAGGGGTTTCTTTAGGGATTGACTTTTGGCTTCTCTGGCTTGCCAATTCTATCTAAAACTTAGAAATCTTCTGGTCTATTTGCTTCTGTACAGAAGTACCACTCCCAGAGATTCTTTCTCGGCATGGTTCTTAAGCCTGCCAACTACGCCCCCCCCCCCCCCCCCCCCCTTTTTTTTTTTTTTTTTTTTTTTTACTGATTGACTTCTCTGCCTGGCCCACACCTGCTGGGTCATTTTGATGGTGGCTGCCTTGAGGCCTTGAAGGAGTAGACTGAGTGAGAAGGTGACCCCCTTCATCAGACTGCACCACGGGGCTGATTCCCATTGTCAGGTAGAAGGATCCTAAAGGTAGACAACAAGTAACACAATCCGCCCTCAGGTTATTGCAGGGGGAGTCCTTACCAAACCCTCTGCCACAGGGTAACAAGGCCAACAGCTCTCCACCTTGCTTGCCACATCTGTATTGCCCAACCGCGAAGCCAAGTCCATGTGTCTTAGATGCTTTTTGTTAAGCTGCATCTCACTCTCTAAGTACCGATTTCTCGATCAGTTAGATCTAAGTAAAGCTGCTAACAAAAATCCCAAAGTACAGCGAGTCCAACATAATGGAATTCTCCTCTTCTCTCACATAACAACTCAGAGAAGGCAGTTGCGCCAGGGCACATAGGCATCTCAACTCTGCTCCATCCATGAGTTGGACCAGGGTCTCTAGTGCCTTCTCTCTTGTTGATTCTCCGTCCCTATGATCATAAACCACGTGGTCAGAGCTGTCGCACCTCATCCCAGCCTGTAGAGGGTAAAAGAAAGGAAGCAAAAGGCAATCAACCAATCTCTTTACATCTCTCCCACCTCACTTTGGACCACATGCCATTGACCAAAACTTAGTCACGTAGCCATATTGAGCTGCAGAGGCGTCTAGGAAATACAGTCTCTAGCTGAGTGGCCATGTGAGTGGCCATATTGGAATAGGGGTCACCTGTATTACTTAAAGGAAGAAGAAAAAAATAAATCCTGGGGAAAACTATCTCTGACTCAGGGAGAAAGGCAAGCTATGAAGAGCGACGCAGACCACATCTCGACAATCAGGGGGAATCCCAGCTTCTGTGGCCATTTGTTCACGCCCTTACCTCCCTGAAAATGGGGAGTTTGCTAGTCAGCCAGTCTGACTAGGCCATTGTTTTGTGTCATGGGAATAGGCCTTGCCCCTTGTCCCCCAGGGACGCTCCTGAGAGGAACACTGGGGAAAATTCCCTTCCTATGAACTATGCTACCTTAGCAGCGTGCCTCCCAGTGGAGGGCTGGCACTGCCCCCAGGCTTGTGTAATCACAGACACCTCTTGCAAAGCTTAGGAGTTCCTTTGTTAGTTTGTTGGTTTTGACAGTTCGTTTTGCAACACAACTCACACGGAACTCGGATGAACTCTGATAGCTGGTAAACAGCACCGAAAATTTTGCGCATGCCCCATCATTGAATCTTCTGTCTCTTAGACTTGGGGCTGGGTTCTGCCCATCTTCTTAAACCTTAGTATCTCCCTTGGCCTTGACTTTTGCTGGGGAGAGGGGACAAGGTTCATCTGCTCTGCTCTGCCACCCCTGCTCCCAGGCCGTGCTTCAAGACGGAGGCACTGGGTGAGTGACGAGGGTGGGGGTTAGTCTGGGAAGGGCCGTGACACCAGTGTGTCCCAGAGCCTCCCAGCGCTTCCTGTCGGATTGCCCACTCTGAGTCACCGGTCCCTCCCTGCACTGGAAGCCCCTTACTCAACATCTGTCATGGGAAGGGGTTCTGCTGGAAATGTCATTGGGTCCCTCCTCTCTTCTCAGGGTGCAACATTGAAAACATCTGCTTCCCAATGGGCGTCTGTGCAGAGCGGACCGCGATCCAGAAGGCCATCTCAGAAGGGCACAGAGAGTTCAGGGCAATCGCTATCTCCAGGTAAGTAGTAGGAAAGGCAGACTGCCTCTGTATCCATCCCTCTACTCGGCCATCACTCACCATACATGTGTTATTCATGCGTTCATCTAACGCATTTATTCTGTACTTCCTATGTGTCAGGCTCTGTCGGGCTTGACAGAGTGCTGAGGATAAAGAGTTAAGTCAAAAATGGACTGTGCCCTCAGTGAGCCTACAGAGCAGGTGAACAACCAAGGCACCTCTAACTCAAGAGCAGGTGTGGTCTTTGTTCTAATAACAGTACAAACGACAACAGAATGCCTACAAGATACAACAGAAAGGCAGCATAGAAACTTAAAGCCAGGGAGCCCTAAAACTTAACCTGGTATAGACTCCACTACCCCTATTTTATAGATGAGGAAACTGAGGCCCAGAGAAGTTGAGCAACTTTCCTGGGAATGAGTGGCAAAGCTGAGACCAAACTAGATCTCTGGAGTCTCATTCTGTGCTCATTCCATGGCACCATGGGGTGCCAGGAAATCACTCTTCCCTGCTCTCGTTGAGCTGCTCCGGGCTCCTTCACTGTGAGAGCTGACTACTGCCCTTGCCATTGCCCACCTCTGAGTGCCAAGAACCAGGACAACAAACAGAAGCCAGGGGAGGAGGGTGGGGAGGGTGACAGCCAGGTAAACCCAGGTGACAGCTCGCACTGATCAGATTCCAGCCCAGGTGCTGGCTGACAGTAATAGCATTCATCTACTCGCTCCACATGCCCCAGACATGAATATCCAAGTTCCCACGTGCGACCCTCACAGGATGCTCGCTGAGCTCTTCTTGGCTCTGGACCCAGACTCAGTGGCTTTAGGGTTTGAGCACGTGAATGGGCTCTTTTACTAGCTTGGACCCTGTTACACTTCCAATTTAATAGTGAATTCCTCTTGTGTGTACCTATGCACTGTCTGAGAGTTTTCATAGCAAGTTAATGGTGTAGGGAAAATGCCCCGAGAAATGTTGAATCCATTCAAAAAGTGGGTGCATGGCTGACCACGTATTGGTCTTTCAGGACATGCAGGCACAGGGGTTATGTACTAGGAGTGAAGTACCTCTTCATTGTGAGGGTGCTCTAGGGCCTTGCCAGCAGAGATGCAAGCCCCAGACCTAGTCCAAGGTCAGTGGGGGCCGTGTGACAGAAACAAGCTCCTGTTTCTTTTTTTTATTTAAAAAAATTTTTTTAATGTTTATTTTTGAGAAAGAGAGACAGTGCGTGAGCAGGGGAGGGGCAGAGAGAGAGGGAGACACAGACTCTGAAGCAGGCTCCAGGCTCTGAGCGGTCAGCATAGAATGGGACGCGGGGCTCAAACTCATGAACCGTGAGATCATGACCTGCACCAAAGTCAGATACTCAACCAACAGGCGCCCCATTTCCTGATAAAATACTAAACCTTGTCTCAGTCTGGCCCTGAGGCGGATGGGGTTGTTGAATGTTATTTTCCTGAGTAACTGAAGCCAAGGTGCGCTTATGGAGAAGGTCCCAGCTTCCCAGAGCCCTCCCTGTCACCAAGGTCTGTCCTGGCTTCCCTTCGGCTTTGGGAGGAATAAATGAGGCCGTGCTGGGAACATTTTGTGCAGATGAGCAGAGCTCAGAATGTGGATTATGCTTTATTTAAAAGGGAGGAGGGGAGAATAACTCAATTCCAAAACTGATCCAGGAAAACAATGATATTGGGTGAAATAGAGGCCAATGGCACAGTGGCCTTGCTCTGTTTAGAATGTTCTAAATCAAACACTCCTTTCTCCTGGTCATTATCTACTTTTTAAAAAGACTGAGTATTGCTAGCAGTGATTAGCAAGTGTCCTTATTTACATAAAACCTGCATTTTTCTCACACCCAACCGCTCTGCTCCAGGGATTCAGCCCGCACTGGTGTCCCTGAGCCAGACATGTAGTCATTATTGCACTAATGACTTGTTAAATTGAGAGCATGGGGTTTACAGGATGAGCAGAAAGCGCCAGCTCCCTTGTTAACACTGAACAGCTTCAGAGAGCCCCTTCGAGATCTCCAGGACGCAGGGTGGAGAGCCTGGGCTGGGGTTTTGCTAATGGGGTGCTAAGCTTGTCCCGTGGGGGCCCCAGCACAGCCATCAAAGTCGATAGATTTCCAGCCCGTGGCATCTGATAAGGATGGCCCCAGCGTGTGACCACAGTCAGCACAAAGCAGGGACACTGTCAAGCTCAGCACAGCCCAGCACAGGGCTGGCGAGGTGGTAGGCGTCCTGCCTCACCCAGAGGCTTCTGGGAGGCGTCTTCTTCCAGCCTTTGGATCCTAACTCTAGGAGGGAATGTTGAGTAATGATTAAAAACCCTGGCTCCAAGATTAGTGAGACCTGGTTTCAAATCCTGCTCCGCTGTTACCCGAGAATCCGATCTCAGCTTTTCATCTGTAGAAAGGAGGAGAGTAATACTGACCCACGAGGCTGTCGTGAGGATGCAGGGAGTGATTTCCTAGCACAGGGTGTGCAACAAAGCAAAACCATGGTTTCGGGGGCGCCCGGGGGTCTCAGTCCGTTAAGCGTCCAACTTTGGCTCAGGTTATGGTCTCACAGTTTGTGGGTGTCGGGCTCTGTGCTGACAGCTCAGAGCCTGACGCCTGCTTTGGATTCTGTGCCTCCTTCTCTCTGCCCCTCCCCCACTCATGCTCTGGCTCTCTCTCTCTCTCACTCAAAACAAACCAACATTAAAACTATTGTTTTAGGGGCGCCTGGGTGGCTCAGTCAGTTAAGCCTCCAACTACGGCTCAGGTCAGATCTCACGTTCGTGGGTTCGAGCCCCGGGTCAGGCTCTGTGCTGGCGGCTAGCTCAGGGCCTGAAGCCTGCTTCTGGTTCTATGTCTCCTTCTCTCTCTGCCCCTCCCCCTCTCATGCTCTGTCTCTCTCTGTATCAAAAATAAATAAAACATTTAAAAAAAACTATTGTTTTAACCTTATCCTTACTACTTTTGTAAGCTATGAAACTACCAAAGGCAGGGTCCACAAGTCCTGGGTTCAAATCCTGGTTCTGTCTAGGGTCTGTGACTTTGGCAGGTCAGGTCATGTCATCTTCACGACCTATAACGGCCCTACACCACCCCTTTCTTACGCGGTTGTTAGGGGATGAAATGAGTTAATGCACCTAAGGTCCTCAGCATGGCGTCTGGCATGGAGAAGTGCAGTGTAAGGTAAGGGTAGGCCAGTGTTCTTACCAGGCTGTCACACCTCTCAGAGCTATGCTGCCTGGGTGCGGTATCTCGTGACTTTTGGTGGTTGAAGCGTGTTCACTCCACCCCATTGAAGACCCTAATACAGTTCACCTTGTCCAGGGAACTGTCCTTTGGGAAGCTAGCCATGCATGTCACAAGATTGAGAAAGGAAGTGGTGAGCTTGGCAGGGGCCAGATCATATAGGGCCTTACAGGTCATAGAAGGGAGATTGAATTTCACTCAGAGCACCTCTCCCACGGACTTAACCACAGCCTGCCTATGTTACAGTATTAACATGCAGACTTTATCTCCCCTCCCAACTAGTAAGAGCCCTGAAGGTAGAGGTTCTCTGACTGGTCTTGTTTTTTTTCCCGGGCCCGTCTAGTATGGTCAGTCTGTGTGGGAAGAAGTAAAAAAATAATACCAAATCCAGCCTCCAAAGACTGTTTGGAAGCCAGAGCCAGAGCCTGGTGATCACAAGTGTTACTTCGGCTGAGTGTGCATCCTGGGCAGGGGTGCCCGCCCTGTCATGTCCCCTACCCTCTCACGTCCCCATGGGCCTTTTTTCTGAAGCTGGGAGCATGCTCAGAGACGACCCACCTTTCCGTGGAGCAGAACCTTTCTTTGACTGGAATCCCATATATAATAGCGAGTTATCGTGAGGATTCTATAAAATAGCACCCATTACTGTCTCTCCCCTCAGCTGCTTTATGCAATTCATACTGTCTGTGTCCATCTCCACTTGATACATGCTTCGTTGTTTGGTTGGTTAGTTGGTTGGTTGGTTGGTTGGTTGTCTGGCCCCTCTCACTAGTGAAAAACTCCTGAGTGCCATGAGCTTTGTCTATTTTGTGCATCGCTGTATCTCCAGCACTGACAGTGCCTGGTGCAAAGCGCCAATAAATATTTGTCAATTAAAATGAGATAACAGGGGCACCTGGGTGGTTCAGCGGCTTAAGCGCCCAACTCTTGGTTTTGGCTCAGGTCACAGTGTCACGATTCATGAGCTCAAGCCCTGCATCAGGTGCTGCCCTGGTGGTGTGGAGCCTGCTTGGGATTCTCTGTCTTCTCCCTCTCTGACCCTCTCCCTCTTGTGCTGTCTCTATCCCTCTCAAAATAAGTTTTAAAAAATAAAATGAGATAATGCATTTCAGTGCTTTACTGGATGCCCGGGACCTTTTAGGCACATATTAAATAATACAATAATCGTTAATATACATAAGTGAATTTTAAATTATTATATGTAAGGGGTGCCTGGGTGGCTCAGTTGGTTAAGTGGCTGACTTCGGCTCAGGTCATGATCTCATGGTTCTTGAGTTTGAGCCCCGTATTGGGCTCTGTGCTGACAGCTCGGAGCCTGGAGCCTGCTTCGGATTCTGTGTCTCCCTCTCTCTCTGCCCTTCCCCTGCTCGTTCTCTGTCTCTCTCTGTCTCTCAAAATTAAATAAACATTAAAAAATTTTTAAAATATATTATATATAAGTCATATATAATAAATTTGCATATAATAAGGTACTAAAATTATGAGAGCTTATGCGTGTAAAGGAATAAGTGCCTAGTAGTACAGGCAAGAGCAGAATGTGTGTAGCACTCTAGAGTTTACAGTTATTTCATTGTATCTTCTAGCGTTCCTACAAAGTAGGTGACATGATTCCCCGTGTTTTACAAGCCAAGAAACACATGTTGGATGGATTAAAACGACTTGGTTAAAGTCACACATGCTTAGGGGCGCCTGGGTGGCTCAGTCGGTTAAGCCTCCGACTTCGGCTCAGGTCAGATCTCATGTTCGTGGGTTCGAGCCCTGCGTCAGGCTCTGTGCTGGCAGCTAGTGCAGAGCCTGGAGCCTGCTTCCGGTTCTGTGTCTCCTTCTCTCTCTGCCCCTCCCCCTCTCATGCTCTGTCTCTCTCTGTATCAAAAATAAATTAAAAAAACATTAAAAAAAACTTAAAAAAAAAAGTCACACATGCTTAGCAAAAGGAGGAGCCGACCATAAGCCAAAATTTAAGCCCAGTGTTCCTGCAGAGATCTCTCTTGCAGAGATCTCACAGAGCTGTGCGTCTAGAAGGGCAAGGGCGGCGATGGTCGCTGTCATGGCCTCTGGTGCTCTGGCAGGCCTGGGGGTTCCTACTGTTCTTCACCTGCTTTACGTGTCACCCTTGTCCTGCTCAGAGCTGGAGGACTGCCTGTAGGTGTGTCCATTCTGAGAGGCAGAGGAGCCCATTTTCCTCTTTGACTCGCACATCTCATTTTTTTCATGCCACAGGGGCTTTGCATATACTGTTTCCTTTGCCAGCACAGAAAAACACGGGGCTTCAGACTAGCACCTCTGTTCGTTACTTCATGTCACTGAACCTGTTTTCTTGCAGGTAAAATGGTCATTCTGATACTCAGGTTGCCCTGAGAATTCAAAGAAATCGTGTGCATCGAGTGCCTGGTACCGATCCCGGCACACAGTAGGTGCTCACTAATGGTGATTTACGAACCCTGCATTTCCTCCGAAGACCAGACCGAAGGCCACCTCCTCCGCAATATTCTCTGTCGCTCCTCGGGCACAGATCCTCTCCTCTCCTGTGCATCCTTACTGCATTTTGTTTAAAATGATAACTCATTTAGTTTTCTAGTTTGTCCACTGGGCTGTGCGACCTCCCGAAGGCCAGACACAAGTTCTTCTTAACCTTTGTGTCCCTGGCGTGTGGGCAACAGCAAGTGCTCACGAAACATTTTCCAGACGCACTAATGAAAACAGCGGGCCTGCCCGTGGCCTTGCCCCCGGGAGTGTGGAAAACCACCTTGTGTTTTCTCCAGAGCCTCTGCATCGGCGAAACCACAGACACCGCGTGGTGGGCTTTGGCTTCATCAGGAGCTGGGCCAGAACTCTGGGCCCAGATTTCAGGAATTGTCCTCATGTCTCAGGAGAAATTGATCCATGTTCAATTCTCTTTTTCCCCCCACAGTGACCTGCAAGATGATTTTATCTCACCATGCGGAGCCTGCAGGCAAGTCATGAGAGAGGTAAACGCCTTTCCTTTCTGGAAGATGTCAGCTAGGTCCCTCCCTGCCTTCCGAGGCCGTGGGAGCAAAGGCAGGCGGCCAGCCAGGACACACGCCTACTGTCCTGTCGCCCCATTGGCTGACCCAGGGCTGTCCCCAGCTTGCATCAATCTCTGGGAATTATTCTTTCATCCACTAGTTGACTGCGAGAGTGTACTGTGAGCTGGGCCTTAGCGGGCTCTGGGGAGACAGCAGTGAGAAGGCAAGCCAGGCCCCGCCCTCACAGTTCCCGGTCTCGTAGAGGAGACAGACAACAAATAAGGGGCAAAATAAACAGAATTTCTGAGAGTGGTGAGGGCTGTGGAGAAGAGAATGAAGAAAAAGGAGTCATAGATCAACAAACATTGGCTCAGGGCAAATCCAGCCCCACCTCTTACTTTTGTAAATAAAGTTTTATTGGCACACAGCCACGCCCATTTCTTCACCTTGTGCCTATAGCTGCTTTGGCCCTAAGACAGCAGAGCTGAACCGTTCTGACAAAGCCCTGTGGCCTGCAGAACCTAAAATATTTCCTATCTGGTCCTTTACAGAAAAGTAGTTTCCCAACAGCTACTTTAATTTTTTTTTCTATTTTTTAATTTACTTTTGAGAGAGAGACTGTGTGGTGTGTGTGTGAGCAGGGGAGGGGCAGAGAGAGGGGGAGGCAGAGGATCCGAAGCAGCCTCGGCACCGACAGCACAGCGCCCGATGCAGAGCTTGAACTCACAAACCAGGAGATCATGACCTGAGCCGAAATCAAGAGTGAGCCAGATTCTTAACCAAGTGAGCCACCCAGGCGCCCCAGCCAACCACTGCTCTAGATGGCCAGGAAGGGCCTATCTTTGGGGATGACATTTGAACAGAGAGAGAAATAATAAAGAGCGAGGCAGACAGAGGTCTACAGGAGGAGATTTCCAGGCAAAGGAACCAGCAAGGTCAATGCCCATACATTTGGTGAGTTTGATTACGTTGTAAGAGGGGTAAAAAGGCTAGAACACAGTGAGTGAGAGGGAGGAATGACGGGGCAGGGCCTTAAAGGCCATGGGACAGAGGGGGTATTTCTAAGAGAAAAAGGGTCTGAATTGTATCCTTAAAATGGTTAAAAGTAGATTCAATGATGGGGAGCCTGGGTGACTCGGTCGACTAGGCGTCTGATTCTTGATTTGGGCTCAGGTCATGATCTCACAGTTCCTGAGATCAAGCCCCATGTCTGGCTCCGAGCTGGGCTTGGAGCCTGCTTTAAGATTCTCTCTCTCCCCCTCTGACCCTCCCTTCCATGCCCTCCCTTTCTCTCTCTCTCTCAAAAACAAAAACGGGGGTGGGATTCGATGAGTTCTTATTCTTGACTCAGCGGAAGTATTTCTACATGTGTACACTGTGGGGAGGGGTGGGGTCTGTGTCCTCCAGGCTCCCAAAAGGTTAAAGCCTCCAGCTGGGAGAATCCCAGAGGCCCTTGAGTTTCGATGTGACATCATCAGGCCTTCTAAGTACAGCATCTCCTGTAATCTCCGCCCCAGCCCATGGGGGAAGTGTTGGTGGTTACCGCGACTCCTCAGAGAAGCAAAATGACCTGCTGAAGGACCCGCAGCTGGAGGGTGGCGCGCGGGCACTCGTGGCCAGTTCTGGCTGACCACGACGCCCTCCTCACAGCCGCCGCCCTGCCTTTATGGTTCTATGACCAGACAGAGTCTTTCCGGCCACGGAGGAGACGTAACGGTGCTTGTTCCAAAGGGGCTTCTGCTTTGGGGTTGTTTAATTGGGGGGAGGAGTAAGGTTAACAGCCCCTTTCATTTGCTTCTGTGCCTTGGGCTTTCAAAGCATTTGTAGGACAATGCAAACATCTCCATTTTCTTTCTGCTTCTTACCAGGCCTGCAAACCAGACACAGTTAGCAGAACTCACTTTCCAAATTCAGCTGAAAATGTCACCATAAAGGCTCTGAGTTCACAATATGCACGTCATCGCCATGTGGCGGGGGAGGGGAAATGGAGGGGCAGAAATGGCTTCCAGCACCATTGTCATGTCCAAGGCCATGGAAGGAAGCCACATCAGGATGCCAGCTCCCTGGCTGCCAAGGCCCCGGCTTGGTCCAGCTGCTCATTGCTGTTTTCTCCAAACAGATTAGATGTTGGCAAATGAGAGAAGGTGGATGAAAAAGCTGAAGGAGGAAGAGGCAAAACTGTAACCAAATTGCAAATAATAAGAGATGAAGTTTGGGGGCCAGGGACCTGGCGCTTAGAGTCACACCACTCACCTTTCATCCCTGTCCTCAGGCAGAGTCTGCCAAGCAGAAAAATTGCCTTTCTTAAAGCATTAATTAAAAAAAAAAAAAAGCCAGGAGCACCTGGGTGGCTCAGTCAGTTAAGTGTCCAACTCTTGGTTTCAGCTCCGGTCGGGATCTTGAGATTTTGTGAGTTTGAGCTCTGTGTCGGGCTCTGCGCGCAGACTACTTGGGATTCTCTGTCTCCCTCTCTCTGCCCCTCGCCCACTAGCACTGTCTCTGTCTCTCTCAAAGTAAATAAATATACTTAAAAATAATATTTTAAAAAGGAGGTGCCTGGGTGGCTCAGTTGGTTAAGTGTCCGCCTTCGGCTCAGGTCATGCATGATCTCACGGTTCGTGGGTTCGAGCCCTGAATCAGGCTCTGCTGACAGCTCAGATCCTGGACCCTGTTTCATATTCTATGTCCCCCTCTTTCTCTGCTCCTCCCCTGCTCACTCTCTGTCTCACTCAGAAATAAACTTTAAAAAACTTAAAATAAAATGAAATAAATGTTTTAAAGAGCCAAAGCCAGAGGCACCTGGATGGCTCAGTCGGTTAAGTGTCTAACTCTTGATTTCAGCTCAGGCCACGATCTCACAATTCGTGAGATCGAGCCCCTTGGTGGGCTCTTTGCTGACAGTGCGGAATCTTCTTGAGATTCTCTCTCTTCCTCTCTCTCTCTGCCCCTCCCCAGCTCTCTCTCTCTCTCTCTCTCTCTCTCAAATAAATGAACAAACATATATTAAAAAAAAAAAAGCCAAAGACTGACATGCCTGGTGATAATGTAGTGATTCAGACAGACACGTGGGAGAACAGCAGGCCTGCGGAGCTGAGCGGTCAGGAACGACCCGGCAGTCAGGAAGAACGGCTTCCATTAACTGCGCACCTACTGTGTGCCGGCCACTGCATGCAGGGGCCTCCCGCCCATTGTAATTCTCCCAACACGACGGCCCGGCCGAGCCCCAGTTTGGTGAGAGCAGCTCGGGGGCTCTGCATCGCCCACAGCCAGCTTCCTGCCTAGCACGTTCTTCAGTTCTGTCATTTCACAGATGAAGACACTGAGCCCCAGGTGGGTTAATCATCTGCCCAAGATCCAACAGCAAGCACGTGGTGGCTCCTGGAAGGGGGAAAGAGATACGGGGAGACAGATTTGGGCTAAAATGTTCGCCTTACTGGTTTTGCCCTGCTAAGCCTAAAATGGGGATCATAATAGCACCTGCCCAGGGACACCTGAGTGTCCCAATCAGCTAAGCTGACTTCTGCTTAGGTCATGATCTCATGATTCGTGGGTTCGAGCCTCGCTTCAGGCTCTGTGTTGACAGTGTGGAACCTGTTTGGGAGTCTCTCTCTTTCCCCTCTCTCTCTGCCCCTCCCCCACTTGCACTTTCCCTCTCAAAAAGAAATAAACTTTAAGAAAAAAAATAATAATAGCACCTACCTCCGAGGGCAGAGAGCGAAATCACGCACGGACAATATCTGGCGTGTGGTGAGGCAGGCCGGTGACAGCTGGTGCTTGTGAAGGGCAGAGAAGGTGCTACAGGGAAGCAGGTGTTAGGTGTTGTTTGTCATGGCCGGAGGTCTGGCCTGGGGGTTAGATGCTGTTCCTGTGAAGCCCTGGGTGAGTCTCTCCTCACAGAACAGATCACCTGCTCGCCTTCAACAAGGTGCGGAGCCCTTGCACTAACTGCTCAACAGGCCTTCTCCTGTTGGCTCTCTCCTCAAGCTCACTGGGCCAGGTAAGACTATTGTCGTCCCCATTTTGCAGATGAGAAAACTGAGGCACAGAGGCCCATTAAAGGCAGAGCCAGACTCAAATCCAGGTCAGTCCTAATCCCTCAGTCGCGCTGCCTCCCTCACGCTGGCTTTGCCTCTTTTCCAGTTTGGCACCAACTGGGCTGTCTACATGACCAAGCCGGATGGCACATACATTGTCAGGACAGTCCTGGAGCTGCTGCCTGCCCCCTTCGGGTCCATGGGCCCACAGAAGATCCAGTGAAGGCCGGAGAGCACCCACCACCCGGAAGAGCCTGGGTGTCCACGTGTGCGTAAGGAGACAGCTCCCGGAGAACTTCGTGAAGCTGTTCACGCAGACCTGGGGACATCCGCCCACCGGGCCCCAGCCTTCCAGGGGCTGGGCACAGATGGCTTTTCCAAGTTACACCCGAGCATGGCGGTCTTCACCCGAAACGACAGCGGGTTTCATTTTGTCCTGGGCCAACGTCCCTCCTTGCAGCCCACCTTTCCTCTCCGGGACAGGAGCACTCATCCCTTCCTCTCCTTCCCGTGGTCCTGCTTTAAAATTCCAGCCAGGTCTGGAACTCTCCCCTGTCAGCCTTCCGAAGGTTCCATCCTGCCCTGAGGGACTTTTCTAGTTACAGACATCACGGAACAGCCTGATTTGGGAGTGCACACTTTGCTCTGTTTCTTTCATTGTTCACAACTCTTAGGACGACAGGGTGATTTGTCTTTACAGAAAGACCTGGGTATTCTCTGCTGGGAGAGGAGATGGGCACCGTGGAACCGTGTACCCTCTGGTGTGGAGAGCTGAGTTTTTAGGCCTCTTGTTCCTCCAGATGGGAGGCCCCGCTGGGCTGAGCTGAACTGCCGGTGGCCATTTCTAGCATTTGTTTGGGGCTCGGGCTAGACCTGAATACCGGATGCCATCCACCTAAATGGCTGTATCTGAGAGATTCCAAAGTATGAAGAGAAAGGCATGCGTTTGTCTAGACAGGGTAAAAATGTATCTCTGAAGACCTGCTGTGCGTCTAGTACTTTCACGTGGATTCTTTTTTTTATTTAAAGTGCTCAGCAGCTCAGTGAAGTGCATATCCCCCCACTTCTTACAGAGAAGGGCACTAGGCTTGAGAGACGTTGAGTGACTTGCCCTAGGGCTGTGGCAAAGCTCAGACCCGAATCCAGGTCCTGTAACTCCCACTGCGGTCTAGAAACAGTGCGTGATCTTTGCCACAAGCTGTGCTGACGTGTGTAACATCGACGGACCCACTTAGTCCTCACTCATCCAACTCAAAGTATATGTCCTCACCTTACCAACGAGCACATCAAAGCTCAAAGAGGTAAAGCCACTTGCCCAAAGTCACACAGCTAACTTGTGGCAGAGCTAGAATTTGAAGTCAGGTCTGTCTGACTGCAAGTAGTTTTCCCATTCTCTCACAGCTGGTACTTGGCTGCCTTTATTTATATCCTTTATGTGGCAAATACTGCAAAGAGAAAGATATATAAAAAACAGTCTCTGCCCTTGAGGAGCTAACTCACAGTCTGACAGGAAGAGAGGTGTAAAGAGGTCGAATGCACGAAAATATAAACTGCGATCCAGGTGGGTACCGAGTGCAAGGTGGGCACGGTGGAGGGTGCCATGCTGCCTTCTGGGGTGTGAGGAGGCTCGCAGAGGGGACTCTCATTGCTGCACTGGTGATCAATATTGTCTGTCTCTTTCTCTCGTGAACACACACAATTAGGAAGGTGAGGACTGACTAAGGGAAGGAGCCAGGCTGGCCCTCTAAAGGGGGCTGATGGCTCTGGGTATCCTTCCCGGAAGTTGGCCTTGAGACCAGCCTCAATGGCTGGTAAGAATAGAGCATAGATTTCCTCTTTCCTAGGCAAGCAAACTGCCAGGAGCATGGGAAATGGACAGGTAAATCACCCATTCCCCACGAGTCCTTTCTACTCATTTCTGGAGCACCTGCCGGTGTTGCTCTCTGGCTTTTCCACAACTCTCCCAGACCCGCCTGCCGCCATCTTGGGAGGCAGGAAGGTAATTCCAGCATTGCTGCATGCACACACCCTGCTCTGCCTTTCTTCAGGAATGGTCATTGGGGTCTTCAGCACAGTTTTCTGAGTGTTCTCAACAAAGGGGGATGGAAAGAAAAAAAGTTGGCAGAAAATGCACCAAGATGTTGACATCAGTTCAAATTCTGGTCAATGGGAATCCAGATTTGTGACTTTTTTTCTTTGAACATACCTGGATTTTTTAAATTTCCAAAACATTTTTTAAAATGTAACAAAAGGGGCTCCTGGGTGGCTCAGTCAGTTAAGCCTCCAACTTCGGCTCAGGTCAGATCTCACATCCATGGGTTCGAGCCCCGTGTCAGGCTCTGTGCTGACAGCTAGCTCAGAGCCTGGAGCCTGCTTCCAGTTCTGTGTCTCCTTCTCTCTCTGCCCCTCCCCCTCTCATGCTCTGTCTCTGTAGCAAAAATAAATAAAACATTAAAAAATTTTTAAAAATGTAACAAAAAAGAGCACAATGGGTTTCAACTTTGGAGTTAGACAACCTCTAAATTGTGTGGCTTTGGACAAATTATTTCATTACTCTGAGACTCAATTTCCTCATGTATAAAATGGGGATGATAGAGTCATTGTGCAGATTGAATAAAATCATGAGCCCAGTGGTGGACCCTCAAGAGGCTCTTTTAATAAATCGGCCATTACTTTGATTATGGGTAACAAATGGTCCTTTGAGGATGGATTTGATTGGTACCAACAAACCAATCCGTTCGCTCCTTTAACAGTTATTGATCAGATGCCTACTGTGTTCTAGGGCTGGGGCAAGCCCCTGGGGACACAGCAGTGAGTAAGACAGAAAAAAATATCCCTGCCCCCACGGAACTCATAGTTATAGTACTTTATGACAAGTGTCACCGAGGGGAAGACAGTGCTCTGGGAGCAAGCAGCAGGAGTGGAGCTTGCTTGCGAAAGGGAAGGCGATGCCGAGGAGGGATGCTGCAGCCAGATCACAAGAAGGGTCATGGGTTAGGGAACGGGGCTTGGGGGGTGGGGGGCGAAGACTGAGGACCGCCTGAAGCCGTAAGCCCACTATCCTTCATACTCTGGAAACAGACTGGGGAAGGCAATCCTCAAAGAAAGGTCCCAGGATTATTTGAACGACGTCCACTTGGAAGAACAACACTCATTTGGCTAGAGAGAGGCTGCGATGTTTGTTTAGAATAAAAGGATTTAAATTTTGTATCCCCCGTTCTGAGCGCTGCAATTTCAGAGCAGCACATGCTCTGTTATTCAGAGCCGCCTGTGTTTTTTAGGACTCGAAAGCGGAGTCCCAGATTCCCAGGGAAAAAAATAGAAGTAGAAGCATGTATATTTCTGCTTCTCGTGCCAGTTGTTGCTAATTTTTTATGTAAAATACAAAGTTCTTTAGGATTTCCTTTTAGCAGGGAGGAGAGCACAACTATAGTTCCCTTGGGTGCCTATGTTAGAAGTGAGGCTACAAAGTGCTATTCAAAAATAAATAATGCAGTGGCCTCCTCAGTCTCTCACACACACTTAATATTTTGTGCATGATTACATGAGCACAGAAGCAAGCATGGAAGGAACATCCAGTCTGTTAACATCGTTTTTGAGGGGTAGGATAAGGGAAAATTAAGGGAGGTGTTTAAAATCTCAATGACTGAACAGAAAACAATATGGCACCATGATTGCATTACTTACCTACTGCTGTGTAACAAGTTATGCCAAACAAATTCACAGCTTGGGGTAACAAAAATTCATTATTTCACAGTTAATTCAGGCCAGGAATCTGGGCAGCGCTGGGTCATCTGGCTCAAGGTCTCATACCAGACTCTGGTTAACATGTCAGCCGGGGCTGCAGTCTCGCCCGAAGGCTCGACTGAAACGATCCACTTCAGTGCTCACTTGCAAGGATGTTGACAGGATTCAGCTCCTATGGGCCGTTGCTGCTACTATTTGGCTCCTTGCTACATGGGTCTCTCCACAGGGCAGCTTACGACATAGCAGCTGACTCCCCCCAGAAGTGAGCAAGAGAGCAGGAGAGAGCAGCTGACTCCCCCCAGAAGTGAGCAAGAGAGCAGGAGAGAGCAAGTGAGACAGGAGCCAGAGTCTTTTTGTAACCCAACCACAAAGATGACATCCCATCACTTTTGCCAAATTCTATTCTCTCGGAGCAAAGCCACTGAGGTCTAGCCCCCAGTCAAGAGGAGGGGACAGCACAAAGGCATGGTCCCTCTAAAGATGTAAACGCTGACACTGCACAAGAAGGAAAAGAAAAGACACAGGTAAGAATGGCTGAGGGTCAGAAGGAGCAGGCCTAGCTCTGGTAAGGGGCTGACCTTATCGTGAAGGGTAACTGTCAGCGTCAGGCAGGAGAACTGACATGGTCAGATTTGTGCTTTCAATAGCTCAGTCTTCTTAAACAGGAGACATTAGAGTAAAGTATCATTGCCTCTGGGCTTGGAGAGTTGGAGATTATTGTTTTTCATGATGAGCCTCTCCATATATACCATTAGTGTTTTCTAATCCATCTCTTCATATTACTTTTATTTAAAAGATTTTCGTAATTAAAAAAAAAAAAACCAGCAAGATGGAACGCCTGGGTGATTCAGTTAAATGCCCAACTTTTGATCTTGACTCAGGTCATGACCTCACGGTTCGTGGGATTGAGCCCCACATCGGGCTCTGTGCTGACAGTGAGGAGCCTGCTTGGGATTCTTTGTATCCCTCTCTCTCTGCCCCTCCCCCACTTATGATCTCTCTCTCTCTCTCTCTCTCTCTCTCTCTCTCTCTCTCTCTCTCTCTCAAAAATCAATAAGCATTTAGAAAAACAATATAAACAGGCCACAGAAAAGAAATGCAGTCAGCAGTCAGGTAGTGTAAATGCCATAGCAGATGCAGACGTTGATCCTTTTGGGGGAAGGGGGAGCTATTTGTCCCTCCTACTGCTTCCTTTCCACTCCTCTCCACCCCCTCCCTCCTTCCCAGGAGTGAGTCCAGTGATTGGGAATTTAGAAGGATAGCCCAACCTTTCCCCCCTCTGCCCCCTTGGGAGCGAGGCTGCCCACAGAGGGCTTGTGTTCCCCAACTGCTCTCAGGCAAGGGCTAGAGATCCAGCAGACCCCATGCTGGGTGCTAGGGACCTAAGATTGCAAAATCCCAATCCCTGTCCTAACAGAACTAACAGTTTAGAGGAGGAGACAGAGAAGAGGCATCTAGACCAGTCTAGGAAAGGTCAGGGAAGGCTTCCTGGATGAGGTGACCTCAACTATGAAATGGGGATTCTTTCAAAGAGGTAAATGAAGACAGAGGAACCGGCATGATACTTGGGACAACGGCAAGTAGCTCGGTTTTGCTGGGCCATAAAGGGCAGGGAAGGGGGTGGGCAGCAAGCAAGATGCCAGAGCCAAGTAGTGAAGAACTTACTGTGCCAGGCTAAGGAGCTTGGGCTTTGGTGGGGGGGAGGGGTGGGCACAGGGCAAGGGCACAGAGCCTGTGGAGGACTGTAACAAAAGGTGACTTGGCCATGTTTTTACTCTGAGCAATCACTGCGGGGCAGCAAATTCATGGGACGGCCTGAGCCCCAGACCATCTGAATTTCTCAGCAACACAACATCTCCCTAATCTGCCCCCACCACGCTCTCCTCCATCTTGCCCGGGGCAAACGGATACCTCTCTTCCCAGTGAAATCTCTCTCTCTGCCCACTGCCGTCTGGCTCGAACCTCCCCAAACGGCAGCCCAGGAATTTCACGTGGCCAGATTTTGATCTAGTACCAGCTTTGCTCTGTCAACAGTTTCAGCAAAAACTCCTCCACCTCTGCAGGCAATTTAGAGATAGCATTTCTGAAATGGTCTGTGGATAAAGGACAGTGCTGCTCTGGGAAAATTTGTTTCTGCCAGGAGGAGACAAAGAGCACTGAAATGCTGCCAGAGGACGCTGTCCACAAGGGAAGGTCAAACTTCCCTCAATGGTTCTTTTTTTGTTTTTTTTAAGTCTTGTCTTTTTCCATCTTTTTCCATCAGCATCAGCTTTCTCCCCCCCCTCCCCCGAGTCCTTTGGGGGAAGGTTAAATGATGCTTCTTGGGAATATTACTTTACCAAAAATGACACGTCCTGTTGCCTGGAGGGAAAAGGGTACAATGAAGACAGAGGGATGCCCTCGAAGCAGAGCATGTGACAGAGAAGAGTCCTGGGACCTCTCCGAGGACTCCCTCCATTTTCCTCGAATTCCCACGGCTGAGCATAGCAAAACCCGCCTGGTACATGGTGATATTTAATAAATGTTCTAGCGCAGCGCCTGCTTGGCTCAGTCAGTTAAGCCTCTGACTTCGGCTCAGGTCATGATCTGACTGGTCAGTGAGTTCAAGCCCCATGTCGGGCTCTGTGCTGACAGAGCCTGCAGCCTGCTTTGGATTCTGTGTCTCCCTTTCTCTCTCTGCCTCTCCCCCATTCCCGATCCGTCTCTGTCTCTCAAAAATGAATAAACGTTAAAAAAAATTAAAAATAAATAAAAGAATAAATGTTCTAGGGAATGAATGAGACTCTCGTGTAGAACATTAAGTCTGCAGTATAAACAGATACCCCGGCAGAAAACCACATTCCATACCCCCAATATCACCTTCTTGGGATAGCGCTAAAGAGATGGAAGATGTTGGGGCACCTGGGTGGCTCAGTGGGTTGAGCATCCGCCTTCAGCTCAGGCAATGATGTCATGGCTCGTGGGTTTGAGCCCCATGACAGGGGCTCAGAGCCTGCTTTGGGTCCTCTGTCCCGCTCTCTGACCCTCCCCCGTGCACACTCTCTCAAAACTAAACATTTAAAAGAGAGAAAGAGAGATGTTAAGGGAGACTATCCGGAGGATGCCCCGAGACCTGAGACTCCATACCACCATAGGAAGACTTTTCCTTCTCAGGAGGACAGACGGGGACTAGCAGAATCAGGGCCATGGTTGCCAAGAGAGGCAACTGCTGTGCCCGCCCCCCCATCTCTGCCCTGAGGGTGGAAAACACAGAACCCCTACAATTTCTGCCTAGAAGCGTCTCAAAAAAATCCGCTTGCTTGACCTCTCCATGCAGAGATCTGCTGAAGAATCAGACTTTGTGCTGTGCTTGCTTCAGACCTGTCAGAAGAAACTTAGTTTTGTTTTTTGTTATTTTGATTTTATCTTTTTTAACAGGAGATGGGAGCCAGTCAAGAGCTCTCTATTGAACACGAAACTGCACAGCCTAGAGTGCAGGGTTAATTAACTTCCTGGAGATTTCACTTCTGCAGGTGGATGAGTTAAGCATGGAGGGTTGTCGAGATTATTTGCAGCTTAGGGGAACAAAACCAAAGGCTGATAACGAATGCTCTCTTTAACTCAAAAATCAATACAATGGCCCATGTAGTGAATACATCTTACAAGCTGTGTAATCGTCACAAGCCTTATGGTAAAAGGTTACATTCTTAGGAGAGTAAAGAAAACCCTTGTGGTTGAAACGTTAAATCTCTCAGAGAATCTCTTGTCCCTTCTCTGTAAACGTTACAGAGAAGTGCTTTCATGATAATGACACAGAGCAGATGACTAGATTTGAAATTTTTTCTAATGTTTATCTATTTTTTTTTTTTGTAACGGGTGGGGAAGGGAGAGGCAGAGAGAGGGAGAAAGAGAGAACCCCAAGCAGGCTCAGGGCTGTCAGCACAGAGCCCAATGCGGGGGCTTGATCTCAGAGATACCATGACCCGAGCCAAAATCAATAGTCAAGAGGCTTAACTGACTGAGCCCCTTGATGAATTTTTATCAAATGAACATACCCAGATCAAGAAGGAGAATGTCACCAGCCCCCAAAAGTCTCCTTGAATCTGCTTCTAGTAACTACCTCCCAAGGACAACTGCTATCCTGACTTCTAACACTACAGTTTCATCTACCCTTGAGGTTTGTGCAAATGGTATTACAAAATATTTATTCCTTTTTATGTTTGCCTTCCTTACTGATCACTATATTTATAAAATACCTCCATATGGTTGCAGATGCTCTTATGGCTGTTTAGTAAGTCCCCTGGGTGAATATATAATTATCCCGCCTACTGTAGATGGCCATTTGAGTTGTTTCCACTTTCCACCATGTGGAATAGCGCCGCTACAAACATTCTTGGGAAAATCCATGTGCGTTCTTGTGGGTCTATACCGAGAAGTGAAAGTATCTGGTCTTCAGTATTAGTTTCAACAGGTTTAAAGTCACCAATTCAAGATGCTTCACAATGAAGCATTTTGCAGTTGCCTTACTTTTACACACTAACCTGTATTCCTACTTTCTCTTTATGTTATCTGAGTAACATAAAGCAGAATAAAACGGTGGAGAAATCTGAATATCAACTGGATAGTGAGTGAGATTATGGAGTTAATCTCTTTAGAGATGATAACAATATTGTCTGTGGGTTGTTTTTTTTTAAGAGTTCTTATCTCTTAGAAATAGATACTAAAGTATAAATGAAATAATGTGATGTCTGGGGTTTGCTTTCAAGTAATGGGGGGAGCATTAATAGGAAGGTGTAAATGGATTTTAAAAATGGCTGTTTGTTGGTAATTGTTGAAGCTGGATAATGGGTATATGGGGTTCACTGTATTATTCTATTTTTTATGTATGTTTGAAAATTTCCCATTTAAAACAGTCAAGAAAAGGAAAGAAAAGTCACTCAGAACAAATCCCGTTATCAGCCATTTCTAACAGTGGGTGTGGGGAACACGACTCCGCCACTGTGACTTTGGGCAAGTTGTTCCATGTCTTGGGGCCTCAGTTTACTCATCTGAAAAATGTAGCCTTTGGGCGGGAATTCTCTTGGGGAGTCCTAGGAAGTTGACAGGACTGTGGGCTTGTAGAGCGGAGCCTAAGGGCATGCGTGGTGGGGTGGGCAAGGGACCAAGAATCAGGACAATGTGAACTTTGATCTCAGCTTTGATAATGACTGGGACCTCAGTCACTGCCCTCTCAATGCCTTCCTTACTAAATGACATTCCTATCTTTGTGCGAAAATTAAATAAATTTACAGATGTAGAGAGTCTGGCGCGACGGGTGATAGTCAATAACTATTAGCTTCCTGTCTCAATTTCTCGATTTGGCCCAGGACCAGCGATATTCACACTCGGGGCCGCCCCAACACGCCGGGTTCAAAGTGCGCAAGAGCGAGAAACTACCGGCCGCGCAGGTGCGCCCACTGCGCCCTCTCGCGCCCAGCCGAGGAACCGCCAGAGCGGCGGCCCCGCCCCGCCCCGCCCCTCGGCGCCTGCGCCTGCGTAGAGGCGGCGTTCCCGAAGTTTGTTTTGGTGCCTGGTGTCCCGGAGGCCTGCGGCGGCGGCTGGGTGACCGGGTCGCGACGCCACCATGGCGGTGCGACAGGCGCTGGGCCGGGGCCTACAGCTGGGTCGAGCGCTGCTGCTGCGCTTCACGGCTAAGCCTGGCCCGGCCTACGGCTGGGGACGGCCCGGGAGGCCCGGCCCCGCGGCAGGTTGGGGCCGCGG
>NC_043707.1:127117371-127134551 GCF_006229205.1 Suricata suricatta | reverse complement strand
AGGCTCGGGCTCGGGCTCGGGCTGCCCGACCGCTACCGCTTCTTCCGCCAGTCGGTCGTCGGGCTGGCGGCGCGGCTCCAGCGGCAGTTCGCCGTGCGGGCCCGAGGTGGCGCGGGCCCTTGCGGCCGGGCCGTGTTTCTAGCCTTCGGTCTGGGCCTGGGCCTCATCGAGGAGAAGCAGGCGGAGGGCCGGCGGGCGGCGGCGGCCTGTCAGGAGATCCAGGTGAGCTCCGGCAGGGGGCGGGGCTAGGGGCGGGGCTAGGAGCGGGGCTGGGATCCCAGGCTGCCTGGGGCCGAGGGTCCAGCTCTACCTGCGTCAGAGCTGGAACTTCGTTGAAAATGACCAGTGGCGGTTCACTTGCGGTGATACTGACCTCCCGATACGGAGCCAGCATCTCTCATTCTCCCTTCCTCAAACAGCACATGTTGGTAGACGTCATTATAGCTCCCGCTGCACCAGGGCTACTAGCTTTGTGTTTAATTTTCTAAAATGTAATGACAGTTAAATCATAGCACTTCTATTCCCGAGGTAGTTGTCATCTCCAGTTTATGGATGAGGAAGAATATTCAGGTGAAGTAATTTGCTGGAAGGCACACAGCTAATTTGCTGGAAGGCACAAAGTCCGACTCTCCAAAGCCTGTGCCTTTAACCTGAGCCTCCACAGTTGAGCCCATTAGCGACATAGCTGAAGCCACAGTAAAAACAATGAACAGCAGAGAAAACCTAAGACCAGACCGAGCAGGTTTTAGTTAACCCGTGTAAATGTATCAGGAGCCACTGGATATGGGGTGGGGGTGGGGGTTGAGCTTTTCCAGTGCTTAAAATAGCTCAGAGTTCTGTGTTTGTTCAACCAAAATCTGTATTAGGCATCTACAGAGAGGCAGAACCAATAGCATGTGTTTATAAAAAGATTTATTTTAAGGAATTGTCTCTGTGATTATGGAGGCTGGCAAATCCAAAACCTGCGGGGTGGGCAGGCAGGTGGGGGCCCAGGAAGAGCCTTTGTGGCCGTTCAAGTGTTCAAGTTTGAAGGCCATCCCTGGGCCAATCCCCATCTCTTCCAGGGACGTCGGTCTTCTTCCTGGCGTTTGAAAGCATTCACTGGGATAGTACAGCGCCTGCGTTGTACAGCTTAGGGCGGAGGTCAGGGGACACAGAGTGACCTGCCCAAGGACACAGCTGGTTAAGGACTGGGCAGTGTCTCCCATGTTTTCTGCTTTCCAGCCCTTGTTCCGGTCTTCCTTACTCATCAGCAGTGTCTCATGTTTGAGCTGGCCAGTTTGGGTGACAGGTGACGTCTGGCCTCCTCCCCAGCTGCTGTCCTTGACAGCAGGTGTACATGTGGAAAATAGTATGATAGTTCCCAAACAATTACAAATAGATTTATTGTTTCATCCGGCGATTTGACTTCTGGGCGTGTGCCCCAAAGAGCTGAAAGCGGAGATGAGTAGATGTTTGCACACCCATGTTGGTGGCAGCATTATTCACAACAGAAGATGGAAGCAGCCCACGTATCTGTGGACGGATGAGTGGAGAAACAACGTGTGGTATCTAAATACAACGAAGTGTTCTTCATCCTTTGGAAGAAATTCTGAAACGTGGTGGACCATGGATGAAACTTGAGGACATTGTGCTAAGTGAAATAGGCCAGTTACAAAAGGATAGGTGTCAGGATGCCTGGGGGGCTCAGTTAAGTACTGGACTCTTTGTTTTCAGATTTTATTTTATTTTTTTAAGTAATCTCTACACCCAACTTGGGGCTCAAACCTACAATCCTTGATATAGAGAGTCACATGCTCTACCAACTGAGCCAGCCAGGGACCCCAAGAGTCCGACCCCCCCCTTTTTTTTTTTTGAGAGAGTGCTTGTGGAGTAGAGGAACAGAGGGAGAGAGAGAGAGCAAGAGTGAATGAGAGCAAGAGAAAGAAAAGAATCTTAAGCAGTCCTCATGCTCAGCACGGAGTGAGCCTGGCACAGGGCTCCATCCCATGACCCTGGGATCGTGACCTAAGCCAAAATCAAGTCAGATCTCAGCCAGCTTCAACCCGGGTGCCTTCCCAACGAGATCCAACTCTTGGTGTCAGGTCTTGATTTCAGGGTCGTGAGTTCAAGCCCTGTGTTGGGTGGGAAGCCTACTTAAAGCACACACACACAGCCACACAACAACAGGACAGATATTGTGTGATTCCACTCACATGAGATACTCAGAGTGGTCAGTTCACAGAGACAGAAAGTGGAATGGTGGCCACCAGGGACTGGAGGGAGGGTGGAATGGGAAGTTAGTGTTGAATGTACACGGACCTTCAGTTTTGTCCAATGAAAAGTGTCGTGGAGATGGATGGCGGTCTTGGTGGCACAACCAGGTGAACTGCACATGTAAAAATGATTCAGATAGTCCTTAATGTTCATAGCAGCATTATTCCTGGTAGCAAAATATTGAAGACCACCCAGACATTGTTCAGCAGGTGAGTCGTTAACCTCTGGTACAGCCGTACAATGAGTATTAAGCCATAATGGGGAATCAACTACTGATACAGGTAACAACCTAAATGACCCTCAAGGTTATTATGCCTAGTGAAAAATGTCCCAAAAGGGTACAAATTGTGCGACTCCATTTATATAGCATTCTTAAAGTGACAAAACTATAGAGATGGGGAACAGATCGGTGGTTGCCAGAGGATGGGGGTGGCGAGGGGAGGCGCACGTACAAAGAGGTAGCCCAGCGGAGTTCTGCAGCGATGGCACAGCGATGGCACAGTTACACAAATCTGTACGTGGAATAAAACTGCGCAGAGCTGACTTGGTCCCGGCAGGGTGGCGGCGCCCAGGGTGGCAGTGGAGCTGCCCCTGGTGACCGCCCCCCATCCCGGTCAGAGAGCAGTGCCTTCACTGAGGCATCTGTCTGCCATGAATCTCCACCGCTCATGGAAGGGCGATTCCAGTAAACACCAAGGCACCTTATCAGTGAAGCCCTCGTTATTTCAGTTTGCTGTTAAAGTCAATAGTTCTCTTTTTATATAATTTTTTAATGTTTATTTTGAGAGAGACAGAGTGGTGGGGAATTAATTAAGGTGAGTCAGGAGGGTCGGGGGGAGAGAGAGAGGGAGAGAGAGAATCTAAAGCAGGCTCCAGGCTCTGGGCTGAGCTGTCAGGGCTCGAAACCACAACTGCACAATGATGACTTGAGCTGAAGTTGGACGCTTGGCTGACTGAGCCACCCAGGTGCCCCAAGTCAATTATTCTTTTTTTTATTAACATTTTATTATTGAGAGAGAGAGAGACAGAGCATGAGCATGGGAGGAGCAGAGTGAGAGGGAGACACAGAATCCAAAGCAGGCTCCAGGCTCTGAGCTGTCAGCACAGAGCCCGACGTGGGACTTGAACCCACAAAGTGTGAGACCATGACCTGAGCCGAAGTCAGATGCCCAACCAACTGAGCCATCCAGGTGCCCTGTCAATTATTCTTTATATTAAACTTAACCTATTAAAAAAATTGCACAGAGCTGCACGCACACAGATGAATGCAGGTTTAAAAAGGTGGTAAAAAACGGAGTAAGGTCTGTAGTCTACTTCACAGCACTGCACCAATTCACTTTTCTGGTTTTGATATTGTATTGCTGCTTTAAAAGATGTCACCATGGGAGGAAACTGAAGGGACAGAGGACACTTTGTACTTTTTTTTTTTTTTTTGCAACTTCTCTCATTCTTAAAACCGTGGTTGATTAAAAAAAATTGCAGGACATTGCTTCTGCTCTGTGGACTTCAGAAACTAGTTGGCAAGGCAAGATAGTCTTCCCTTCCTTCTTCCCTTCCTTCCTTAAGTTAAAAGTTATCATGCATTAGCTTATAAATATGAAGCATCGTAGGAATCCTCCAGAAAGACAGGTTGCTGTGTGGGCTGGATTTCCAGGCTGGTTATAGGAGAGGGAGGAAGCTCCAGTTGGGACTTGATGGCTGGGTTGGGCTAAGGAAGGCAGAACAACACAATAGAAACAGGCCCAGAGAGAGGTATATGGAAGGTGACCTGTGGGCAGATGATCCCTGTGGAAGTTTTCACAAATAGGAAGCACCCAGCCAAGGTGCTAAGTAAACTGTTAGGTCTTTGAACAGAAGAGTGATGTGTGAATGTGAACCAAATGAACCAAACGGTTAATGGGACTAGTAAATGCAGCAGCAATTTTTTCCCAGACTGTTTCCACTTACTTTTATTATGTTTAAATGTTTACTTATTTATTTTGGGTGAGAACATGCATGCAAGGGAGGGACAGAGGGAGAGGGAGAATCCCAAGCAACGCTCTGTGTGACGTGGGGCTTGATCCCACAAACCGTGAGGTTAAACTGTGAGCAAAATCAAGAGTTGGATGCTCAACTGACTGAGCCACCGAGGCGCCCCTCCATGTGTCTTGAAGTGTCCCTGACTCTCTTCCTCCGGATCTCTGGATAGCTGGGTTTGAGGCTCGCGTTCTCATCTCGGACTTAGGCAGCCTCGTGAAAACCCCTTTCCTTGCTGCACACTCACTGTCTCAGTGACTGATTTTGCTGTGAGTCAATGGGAGCTCTCTGCCTGTGGTTCTTCAGCCTCCAGCCGGTTCTGGGAGTGTGGTGACCAGTCCAAGTGACTGCCCAGGCTCTTTGTCTTAGGGACTGTCCCCAGAGCCCCACCCCAACTGGCCATTGCCAACCTTGGGGACCCAATTTAACTTTTGCAGCAAGGAAATGGTTTTTGGCTTCGGTTAGGTACGTCTTTTGGTGAGTACTTGATGTGCAAAGGCACATGAGCTTATTTACTTCCCTTCCCATTGGGTAGCCTCCAAATAGGGGGCTTTGGTGTGGATCTCTGAGCCACCGCCTCCCTGTTTGAAAGTTGACTAGGAAGCTGTTTGGTTCAGACAGTGAAACCTTGACTTTGGGGGAGGAACCAGTGCTCCCAGAGGTACTTGTTGCTACAGCTTTTGGTATCTTTGGAGCAAACCAGCCATATTCTAACTGGAAAATGGAAAGTGAGTTTGAGTCTCGAATGCAAATTCTCCAAAGTTGGGCAGTCCTTGTTTTGCAACACTGCTTAGAAATATGGCCAATCAGTGGATCCATATTAAGATATATTTGGAAATTTGGCCTTGAAGATTTTGTTTGCAATTTTTTAAAATGTTTATTTGTTTATTTATGCTGAGAGAGAGAGAGAGACAGAGAGAGAGAATCCCAAGTTGGTTCCATGCTCAGTTCAGAGCCTAACTTGGGGCTCAATCTTTCGACCGTGAGATCATGACCTGAGCCAAAACCAAGAGTCAGACCCTTAACCACCTGAGCCACCCAGGCGCCTCAGATTTTGTTTGCATCTTGCTCGTGTATCTGTATGCGTGTCCATGTGTGTTGTAAATGTGACATTTTTTCCCTCTACCTATGGATGGTGCTGCTAAAATTAATTTGATGAAGAGATTAATTTAGTTGGTTTAAAGGCAAGTGCTTGTAAGAATTAGGCATTCCAAAACTGAGAAAAATACATTCAAGTTCAAGTGATTTGGGAAAGTATTCAATATTAAAGCTAAGTCACGGTTGTTGGTTTCATTACAATGGACATATTTGCAACGTTCAGTAGCAGAGTAGAACTGTTTGTTCTGCCTGCGTTCACTGCAAGTCAGGTAGGTCCATGTTATACCGTGTTCGGGGTCATCGAGACATAATCGTTGAGAACCAGCCTGGGGTTGGTTTTGGCTTCTATTATGGGAAACAACTCTGTACGCAGAGGAAGTGAGACTGGTTATTAATGATGGAACACTTAGGACAAAGCCTGGTTTTAAGAAGTTGTAGAAGGTGTGTGAGAAGGAAATATTTGGAAAGGAATTCTGCATGGCTGGGACTGAGGTTATGGAGAGGAGGCAGTGACTGAGCCCTGGGGAGGGGAAGGCAGGTGAAGAGAACAGGATGAGGCTGAGGTGGAGCAGTGATGCCGCCTCAACAGAAGCCTCAGCTGATGCTCGGAGGGGTTCCAGAAGTTGGGTTACTCTTCAGAGCGATCCTAAAGTGGGGCAGAGGGCTGGACTTTTATACTTTCGTACTGAACAGTCATTGGGTGGGACCGCCTGGGGACGAGGGCTTGACCTGGACACGGCAGGGGTTTTCAGTCAAGGCCCTCCCTTGTGACCCCTGAGGGCCGTGGACTGTTAGCAGCATTCCCACCAACTGAGAGTCCTTCACTGCAGTGGAGAGTCTGGTCAGCACATCCCGGCGGCCACAGGGACTTGGATCCATGCAGCCCCCTGGATGGCCCTGTCTCGATTACTGTATGTCAACATGGGCAATGACAGGGAGGGACAAAGGAGGGACCACATACATTTTTTAAAAATTCGTCTTGTTGGAATGAATGAGTTTACTATCAGGCGTACATCAATATAAGATTAGAATTTGGTTTTCCTGTTACAAATGACAGGTTTCTGGGGCACGTGGGTGGCTCAGTTGGGTGAGCATCCAGCTTTGGCTCAGGTCATGATCTCACGGTTCGAGCCCCACGTGGGGCTTTACACTGACAGATCGGCACCTGCTTTGGATTTTCAGGTCTCCCTTTCTCTCTGCTCCTCCCTGACTCGAGAGCACGTGCATTCTGCCCCTCCCTCTCAAAATAAGCCAACATTGGGGTGCCTGGGTGGCTCAGTCAGTTATGGTTACATATCTGACTCTGGATTTCAGCTCAGGTCATGATCTCACAGCTTGAGAGTTGGAGCCCCACATTGGGAGCCAGCTTGGGATTCTCCGTCTCCCTCGCTCCTGGCCTTTCCCCACTTGTGCTCATGTGCTCTCAAATAAATAAGCTTAAAAAATAATAATATATAAAACCTTCTGATATTTCTGACCAACTTCCCAATATTCAACTTCTAAATGAAAAAAAAATTTTTTTTTTTTTTTTTACTAATTAGGCCTGTTTGTTTGGTCTGTCAAATTACATGGGAAACACTGTCAAATAAGTGAGGATAAACATGACATTATATTATATGGGTGGGTGCTATAACTCTTCCAGAAATTGTATAAAATTTTTTAATTTTGATATGTCCTGGTGTAATGTCATCATTTGTAATTCTAATTATTGAAGTGTTGTATTCAACAGAACATGGCCTTTTTTGAGTTTTCTGTCATTTTCATGGCAGTGTGTTTACTTGTACAAGTTCAGTAGGAATCTGTTCTTAGGACAGGACATTTAGAAACATTGGTAATGCTGTCAAGGCTTTGACTGGAATATCATATTTGAGGGAGACATGCGTTGACTCAGATATGATCAGTCCGCTTTAAGGAATGAAGGTTGATTTTTTTGGAGCCAATGAAACTGCTTGGGAAAATCAGCCTCGTACCTTGCCTACAGGGTTCCCAGCAGCCTTACCAGGTGAACAAATAAGGTCACTTCCTAGCAGGTGCAGGAACCTCAGGATAGTTTAGGGACCTCAAGAAGAGAGGAACTTACCCAAATCTATAGGTATTGCAGGCAAAGTCTGATGGCAAGTATTTGGCTTGGCTTCTTAACCCTGAGAGGCTATTAAAGTGCAGTCTGAAATTCTTAGAGAAGTTCCAGCAAAGCAGATTAAAACCAAACAAAAAACCTCTGTATGGGCTACTCACTATTCTTGCACTGTTTATGTAAATAATTAGGCCAAGGTTGTTAAAACTGGAGCCTTAATTTGGTTATCTTTGGTGGCAATGAGGGTGATTTTAGGAAAAAAATCACACCTCTGTGGATGCTAGATGGACTGTGTTTGAATGTCTGTTGTTTGCCTCTTAATCTGGGCTGGCTCATGAATTCTCATTTCCTCCAGTGTCCGGTTAGGAGTTTCCAGACTAAGGTTTCCAGTTTTCTATTCCCACTCCCTAAAACTGCCCCTTCTCCTGGAGCCCTGCAAACTGAAGCTAGACAACTCGAGGTGGACTTCAGAGAGCTTAGAAGTATTAGAGCTGTGTCGGAACCCAGGGAGGGAGCTGTTGCCCGCGGCCAAGAAATTGGACTGTCTGGTCGCCCAATGGAACGATCACAGACTCCAAACCCCTTTACGATAGCGTTAGTGGCAGACACAGACGTAACGAAACACCAGCCCTAGTGCTCCTTTGAAGACCGGAGGAGAGCTGCCCACCCACAGCTCCCGAGGACCATCCAGGAGCAGCTGTCTGCTGAGGTCCTGGCACAGAGAGGGGTCTCTGAAACCAGAAGCCTCCAAGATTGTGCCGGGGAGCTCGACAGGCCAGGGTACCAGCTGCAGAATTGGGAAGTGTTGACCTCTTAGCTAACAAGTGTCCTGGGTTGGGCTGTCTGTGTTTGCAGTGAAGGCACAGAGTTTGAGGAAGAGACCGGTGGGATGGCCTGAGCCCAGGATGAGCATTAAACCCAGTTTAGTCGTGGTTTTGTTAGCTCTTGGCCTGGTCGGTGAAGGCCTTGCCTGGCCATACCTCTCCCCTCCCCCGCTCCCCTTTACTCGGGCCTTAGTAGGCACCTTGGCTCATTGGGCACGTTTTGTTCCTCACAGGCAGTTTTTACCCGGAAAACCCAGCTGCCGCCAGACCCGCTGGACACCGGGTGGCGGCGGGGCTGCCGGCTGGAGGAGTACGTGATAGGGCGGGCCGTCGGCCAGGGGTGCAGCGCCGCCGTGTACGAGGCCGCCATGCCGGGGCCGCCCCGGAAGCTGCAGGCGGCGGAGGGCGTCGGGCTGCGCCCAGGCGGAGGCCCGCTTGTCGCGGATGTCACTGCTGGAGAAGAGGAGCCAGTGCCGCAGGCCCCCGGCTTTCCCTTGGCCATCAAGATGATGTGGAACATCTCGGTGAGAAGGGGCCTTCGAGTCGGGCGTTGCCCACATCACCAGTCGGGCTGGGCCTGATGGTGCCCGTTCCCGGCAGGAGCCGGGCGGCCCCACAGCGCAGGCGCCTCGAGCTGTAATCGGCGGCGGATCACCTGGGGATCAGATAAAAAGGCAGATTCTGGTCAGCTGGTGGGAGGTGGGGGCCGAGGTGCTTTCTAACATCCAGCAAGCCCCCGGGAGACGCCCCTGCTTCTGGTCTGCCCAGCACACCCGGGGCAGCGAGCGCCGAGCGCGGGGCTCTGCTTTGTCGGCGCTGGTCCGTTAGCTGGACTCGGGCGCGTTCCCTCCGCTCCTCTTTCCCCGACCGGCCTCGCTGGGGAGAGGCCGCGTGCCTGCCCTCCAGACTCCCCGTTCAGCCTCACCTCCAGATCGAAGGCTTGCTTGTCCCCTCCCTGCTCTCAACTCTGGGAGGACGCAAGTCTTCGTGAAATTGAGTTGTTTCCCTCCACAAAAACAAAGATTTTGTCTAGAGTCATTTCTTACCCTTATTACTATATAGATGGGTTTAGAAAAGTCCTGATGTTCTTTCTCCTGCCCAGAGCACCTGTCCGAGCCTGTGAATGGGACACAGCTCATGCTGGAATGCTGGACATTGAAGAATGCAGCTTCGTTCTTTCTTTTTTAAAGCTTTCGTTCTCGAGTAATCTTTACATCCAGCATGGGGCTTGAACTCACAGCCCCGAGATCCAGAGTTGCATGCTCCACTGACTGAGTCGGCCAGGCGCCCCAAGAATGCAGGGTCTTCTTTTGATCTGGGGGGTGGAGTGGATTCTTGCCCTCCCAAGCTGGCTAATCGCTAGCAAGTAGCCCAGTCCTTTGCCTGTGAAACATCCCGGGTTCCCATCAAAGTCTCCACCAAAGGGCATGATGACTGTCGTCCTCACAAAAGCTAAAGGGCTTGATGCCTGGAGGGTTCCTAGCAGGTTCCACAGGGCCTCAGAGCTGTTCGTAATGAAACGAGGAAAATGGGGTGCTTTTGCTCATCTTTGGTTCTTACTGTTTCTCCTGGAGGGGACAGGAAAGGCGTCCTGTGATTCAGCACAACTTTATCCAGGGCCGGTTTGTCCAGCTCTGCCTGTCTGTGAAGGCAGCCGTGACAGGGAGGCTTAGTGCTCCAGTGGCCAGTTATGAGCCTGGTGGTGACTGGAGGCATTGATGGCAGTGAGAAAGGTCCCTGACCCTGACCATCTTGACGTCGTTTCCTGCCCTGGGCACCCGAGCCACCAGGAGATTGAGGCAGGGTGTGGAGGCCCCCTGGGAGTTGGTGTGGACGGCCCCTCTTCCCTCTCCCTCTGGGGAGACACTAGGCTTGGCTTGCCACTTCAGAGAGTTTATATTACCTTGAATGTCAAAACCAGCTCTAGGGGCACCTGGCTGGCTCAGTTGTGGAGCATGTGACTCTTGATCTTGGGGTTGTGTGTTCAAGCCCCACATTGGATATCAAGATTACTTTAAAATATTTTTTAAAAACCTTCTAGGCAGTAGCTGTCTGGTCCAGATTACAAGGAAGTCCCTGGTCCATGTAACCCTAAACTCATGATTGTGTTCCAGGCGGGCTCCTCCAGTGAAGCCATCTTGAGCACAATGAGCCAGGAGCTAGTCCCAGCTAGCCGAGTGGCCTTGGCCGGGGAGTACGGAGCAGTCACTTACAGGTAATCACCCATCCGCCGCCACCCCCCACTCCCGACTGGCTGTGAGTCACGTGAGAGCAGAATCCTCACCTGTGTCCTCGGCGCAGCGGCATGTCGGTGACAGATGCTCACTGAATGATGCGGTGAATAATGGATTTGTAGCAGCGGGATTATTTCACTTGGGGAAGATTGCAGATCCTCTGACCCCAACTGAAGGCGCAGCTCCCCCAGAGAAGGCTGTCCAAAAATGCCCATGACTTCTGATGCTTCTTAAGCAATGCCCAGGTGGAATGCCACCTATCCATACAAACTGAACTCTGTCCCCAGCAGAGGTGACGACACTCATCCCATTCCATGTGGCTGTGCCAAGAAATTTTTAAAAAAAGTAAAAGTGGCTTCTTCCCCAAGAGTTGCGTGCGTGGTGGAGGAGCCGACAAGGTGGGGCCAGAGGCCAGGATAGTGAGTGCTACCTACCGTCACTGGTGCTCAGGCGCTGGCGGGGCACGAGTGGACAGGCCTCTTGGAGGGGTCATCAGTGCTGCCTTACGAAGGATAAGGAGGCACCACTTGGGCAGAAAAGTGGGCAGAGAGGCCTTCTCCACAGAGGGCAGCAGGGTAGACGGCAGCCCACACTCCTGGTGCTTTGTGCCAGGTGTGCGGCCCTGAAGACTGACCCTGAGCAGGTGACAGACACATGCGCTCCATTCATGGCTACGGACCGCAAGGAGGGGCTGCGTCGTGGCCGCTTCCTGGAGGGTTAGTCTCCAGACTTAGTGCTGTCAGAAGTGGGAAGGGAGACACAGACTTGAGAAACCCCATGGAAAGCCCCTCCTGTGATCTGGAGGGCTCCCTGGGACCGCAGGGCCATGCAGCCCAATGGAAGCAGCGGGGCCTTAGTGCCCCTCCTCCCCTCAGTCCTTTATAGGGAAGAGTGGGTGTCCGCATGTCCGCTGCTTTTTGGGAGGTACGCCCATCTCCGCGGTGGTTCACTGCGGCCTCTGCTGTGCCGTCAGGTAGCTCACGTGGGCACCGACGCCTCTGGCGGAGAGGCCGCCCGGACCTCCCGTCTGAAGTACTCCTTGTCTCTCTCCAGTCCCTTACCCTGCTTTATTTCTTTTTCATGGCACTTACCACCATTTGGCCTTAAATCACAGATGTCTTTGTCTATTTATTCTCTCTCCCTCTGTCCTATAAGCTCTCCGAAGGCAGAGCTTTTCTGTTTTGTTTGCTGTGTACCCTTACAGCTCAGTAAATGTCCATTGGACGATTCCATGAATATGACATCAGTGACTCAGGAGAAACTGTCAGTCCCTGAGAGCATTTCTGTTTCTACCTAGCCCCTGCTCATCACACACGCTCCTGTGTGCCTTTGGTCTCCACACCTCTTGGCTTCCCATGGGCCCGGTCAAGTCTCCCGGCACCTTCCACCTTCAGCTCCATTGCTGACTGCTAGATTACTGCCGTGTTTTTCATTAATGTTCCTCCAAGAGAGAATCTAACCGGCCCCCTTCCCTTTTCCCACCAACCAAGTGGGTCTCTGATGTGACTGCAGGCTCCTTGCCCTTTGGTCAGGTGCCCACCCAGTCAGTACTGGCTGCAGGGTGGGGCTGACACATAGAGTGACTCATGCCATCCAAACCACGGCCGCGGTGCGCCAGCAGGCCTGTGGGTATGGGGTCCCTGCCGAGGTCTGGGTGGGCAGGTGTTGGCTGTACTACAGCTTGCGTCTGTGCCAAGTTGTTCATTCAACAAAGGTTTATTGAGCTCATACTCCATGTTTTTAGAACTTGGCAATCACGGGGCGGGGGGGCGGGTGTCTGGGGGGCTCAGTCAGTTGAGCATTTGACTTTGGCTCAGGTTCTGATCTCAAGGTTCATGAGTTTGAGCCCTGCATCAGGCTCTGTGCTGACAGCCAAGAGCCTTGAGTCTGCTCCGGATGGTGTCTCCCTCTCTCTGCCCCTCCCCTGCTCATGCGTACACTCTTTCTATCTAAAATAAGTAAACATTTAAAAAAAAAAAAAGCAACTTGCAATCACAGAGATTCTGGGTCCTTTGTATTGACAACCTTATGAGGTATGTTACTCCCTGACTCCCTTTGGCAGCTGAAAGTGAGCCCAGAGAAGTGACCTGGCCAAGGGCTTAAGGTGGTTGACCTGGAATTCAAACCACAGAGTCTGATTCCAGAGTCTCTGCTGCATGGGAGAGGTGGGTGGACAGATGGATGGATGGGCCAGCGGAGTCATCAGGTGTGATTAGTCATCTTTATGGTTTGTTTTTTCACTCTTAACACCAGGCTCTGCACCTGACACAGAGCAGACTACAGTGAATGTTTGATTAAAATGGATGATTAAGTGTCAACATTTACTGTGGTATAATTATCTTTCCAACTGTTGAATCTGATACTGAATTCATATGTTTGTCCTATTTGGCTGAAGGAGAAAGTCCAAGGGAAGTCCCAAGCAACTGGCCCCTCACCCCAACATCATCCGGGTCTTCCGTGCCTTCACCTCCTCTGTACCACTGCTGCCAGGGGCCCTGGTCGACTACCCTGATGTGCTGCCCCCACGTCTTTATCCCGAAGGCCTGGGCCACGGGCGGACGCTCTTCCTCGTTATGAAGAAGTAAGGAGGGGGCCCTGCGCCTGTGCACCTGGAGCCCCGGGTGGGGGGGTGCAGGAGGAAACAGCTTGTCCTTCTGGAGGGCAAGGCCATGGTGAGGGAGGACTCCCCTAGGGAGCAGTGTCCCTTTGGGATGATTTTTCATGGAAATAGAACCTCTTCACTTAGAACATAGTTTTCATCTAGTGTTTTTAGCACATTTGACCCTTGCTCCTCGGTGGCTTGCCTTACCAGTCATGTTTTGTTTGACATAAAAAGTTCTCCTCCTCGCCCTCTATACCTACTGGCATTGCTGTAATGGGCATTTTAAGGAGTGTCTGTTCCATTACTTTCATCACATGGGGCCCCAGCTCTCACTTCCTAACTTCAGAGTAGTGAGTGGGAACAGAAAGGATATGGGGGGGGGAGGCGGGGGGGGAGGAAGATGAAGAAACTCCACAAAGAGGAAGGACCATGATCCTAATAGTAAATAAGACGTTGGGGACTAATGATGTGTGACAGCCAGTGATCCTGTCACCCTCTCCACCAGCTACCCCTGCACCCTGCGCCAGTACCTTCACGTGAACACCCCAGGCCCCCGCCTCGCCACCGTGATGATCCTGCAGCTCCTGGAGGGGGTGGACCATCTGGTTCAACAGGGCGTCGCGCACAGAGACTTGAAATCCGACAACATCCTGGTGGAGCTGGACGCAGGTGGGTCCCTGCCCTACCTCACAGCCATCCGGGGCGCACCAGACTCCCGTCTGCCAACATTTAAGGACCCTTCAGGGCCTTTTGACTTTTATGTTCTGTTGCATGTTGTGTCTTAGTTTAGCTCTGTGCACAAGAGGGGAGCAATCTCTCCTTCAAAATGGAGGCTTTTGTTCTCTTTGTAGGGCTTGAGGAATGATGATTAATAACCCCGAGTCCCTTTCTGTGGCCCATGTACAGGACACAAGCCTCGGTGGTAGAAGTTCTCGTACAGTAAGAGAGGTAGACTGTAGCTCTGCAGAAAAAAGCATTTTCAGACAGAGTGGTCCAAAGGTAAGCCCAGCTGGCCCTGGGCTCCTGAGGTCCCCACCCCGGAGGCACGGAAATAGAGGCTTGGGTGGCCCCTTACCTGGGCTGTTGTAAAGGAGATGTGTATGTCTGCTACTAAGTTTTGAACTCGATTGAAAATAATAGGCAATTAAATTGCTAGAGGAACTAGGTTTTTAAAGGAAGTCTGTGTGAATCCTTTTACAGATTACTAAATCCTAACGGACCTGTTTCTTGGGTTTGGGTTTGGGTTTGAAGTTCAGATCAAAGAGTCTTGATCTGAACCAGCACCATCTGTGAGTAAACCATGAGCAGCTCCATCAGTCCTAGACAGCTCCGATCACTTGATTAGATTGAGCCAACTTTTATCCAGTTTTTTGCTTGGGGCTTTGATTTCCTGGAGGCATTTCCGTGCCCATGAAGCTGGCCCGCCCATTGAGCTCCTTGGGGAGAGGACACCCATCCAGGCCCGGCCAGCCTGCGCTCCTGGGCCAACACGGAGTCGCTGTAAGCCCTTCTCACCCATGTCTTGATGGTGGCTGTGGTAGGGGCCATAAGAAGGCTGCTCGGAGGTGACAGTCAGTCACTGACTCTGCCTGTCCCTTCCCCAGATGGCTGCCCCTGGTTGGTGATCTCAGACTTTGGTTGCTGCCTGGCTGACGAGCGCATCGGCCTGCAGCTGCCGTTCACCAGCTGGTACGTGGATCGGGGCGGAAACGGCTGCCTGATGGCTCCGGAGGTGAGTCCCACTGAGCAGGCCTCGTGCTGTCAGCAAGCAGAGGTCACCACCACGTTTCCACTAGAGGCCAAGACCCACTTCCTCATTATTTACTCAACACCTCCATCTTTTCTGACCCTTAATTTGGCACAGATCCCCTGCCTGAGCAGATTCTTGGGGAGGGGGGCGGGTCTCAGCTCAAATTCTGGGTTCCTCGGGGCAGAATGCAGCTCAGCCCAGGAGTCAGGTGCCATGTAGGAACGTGAACATGGTGATGGCAGCAGCGTGAAGCTCACTCACTGCTTTCCAAACAGGTGTCCACAGCCCGGCCTGGTCCCAGAGCAGTGATTGACTACAGCAAAGCCGACGCCTGGGCGGTGGGCGCACTTGCCTACGAAATCTTCGGGCTCCCCAATCCCTTCTACGGCCAAGGCAGGGTCCGCCTTGAAAGCCGCAGTTACCAGGAGGCCCAGCTGCCTGCACTGCCCACGTCAGCTCCTCTAGAAGCGAGACGGTTGGTGAGGTCGCTGCTCCGGCGAGAGGCCAGCAAGGTGAGGCTGTCCCCAGGTCTTGCAGGGATTGTGTGGAAGTTCACGTTCCAAAGTAAAGAAAGACCAGGTTTGGGCAAGACTAGAGTCACCGACGGCTCTTCTGTCTTAACAAAGTTTGTGCAGGAGAAGAAACTTTAGTAGAAATAGGAGTCGGGGAGCTGGCCGCCAGATTACTGGTCCAGCAGTGCACCTTGCCTTCAGTGGCTTAAGTCACTTAGAGGGAAGAAGATGCTTTTTTGAAGAAATGTTTATTGGAGCCGTAAACAGCCAACTCTAATGAGACCGATGTGAGGCCCCGCCCAAGAGCAGATCTGGGCGTTTCCAGGCCCAGGCCAGGCGCACGCCCAGTGGAAGAGCATAAAGGCAGAAAGGGTTCCTTTCCCGTTTCCCTGCCACTGCACAGTGCATGCTCCTGGCCCCCACAAGTGCTCCCTGCACCTGTTACCAAGTGAGGGGAGGTGATCCACAGGCCGCTCGTGGCTCTTTGCTGGTGGGGAGACTGTTTCCACAATGCACGCTGCCTGGGGCACGCGTGCGCCCCCGGTAAGCCTGCTGCAGGGAGAGAGAGCAACTAGCACGGGTCAGGAGAGTGAAGGGTGTTGTAGAAAGGAGAGACACAGGGGTCGACTAGAATTTGGTTGGTTGGGGCCGGAGAAGGGAAGACCCTGAAGTGAGGGTGCATGAACAGATCAGGTTTTGAGCCAAACGCTTTGCCACCCATGTTCTAAGCTTCAGGTCTCCCTGCCTGTTGCAGAGACCGTCTGCCCGAGTGGCTGCCAACGTGCTTCACTTAAGCCTCTGGGGTGAACATACTCTGGCCCTGAAGAATCTAAAGCTAGACAAGATGATCGGCTGGCTCCTCCAGCAGTCAGCTGCCACGCTATTGGCCAACAGGCTTACGGAGAAGAGCTGCGTGGAAACAAAGATGAAGGTGTTGTTTCTGGCCAACCTGGAGTACGAGGCGCTGTGCCAGGCAGCCCTGCTCCTCCGCGCCTGGAGAGCGGCCCCGTGAGGGCCCTGCTGCGGCTCACTTACTAAAAGAACTTAGCAACAGCCGTTTAGTGATGGTCTGTGAAGGGGTGGGGCTCCCCGGTGTGAGGGCGGAAGCCAGGAGGAAAGAAAACCGCGTTGAGAGGGCCGCTCAGCCCTGGAGAAGGCCTCTGGTTTGGCGGATGGAAGGAACAGCTCACGTCCAAGTCCGTCTGTAGCTACTAACGCACCCTAGCTGTGCGACTTTAGGTGCTTCAGTAAGCTGTGGGGTCTGACGGCCCCGCCTGCGGTGCCGAGGAGCTGACTGGACAGGAGCTGGCAAACACCGACCGTCGCGGCCAGGCCCCTGTTGGGTAGCACAAACGCACTGTCGGATATGTAAGTACGCTGACATTCGAATTTCACGTGTCATAAATACTTTTGATTTTTTTCCAACTCTTTGAAAACCCAAAAACCACTTTTAGCTTGCAGGCCAGACTGGCCCGCAAGTTGGAGTTTGCCAACCCCTGGTCTAGATGGATTCCAAAGGCCTAACTCTAAAAAGACGTGCTGATTAATCACAAGACCCCTTGTGTGTATATGCTAATAAAATGTGAGAGGAGTGTGTTCTTTGCAGCAAATGAGAAGATGGAGTGAGGTGTAAGTCACCTGCTGGCAAAAAGCCCTTCCTTCCTCACAGACCTCTGTGAAGCAGGTGGTTGAGCTGGTCTAGAGACAAGGCCATGGCTGTTGGTGGCAGAGTATGACTCCAGGAAGGGACTGTGGCTTGTCTGAAAGTGGCAGCCATGACATCAGCCTGCGTGTGTCCTGAGCTAAGGCAGAAA
>NC_043707.1:127105281-127117271 GCF_006229205.1 Suricata suricatta | reverse complement strand
CCCCCCCGCCTCAGTCGGACTTCTCCTTCTCCTTCATGTGCAAGAAGACGGTGCTGAAGAGGAAGAGGCCGAGCATCATGGAGAAGGCGCTGGCGTAGTACGGGTAGGCCGACGGGATGAAGCGCTCGTACTGCGTGTGCTGCAGCGGCCGCACCGACACCTGTGACACGACAGAGGGGACAGGCCCGGGCCGCTCAGCAGCCCTGGCGAGGCCGCTCCAGCCGGAAAGGGGACCATGACTTGGGCTCACCTGAGTGGAAGAGTGTAAGTGCGTGTAGCCCAGGCGGTTGTAATCCACTTTAAACTGGAACACCCCATACACATCGGGCAGCTTAAACTGGACGCTGTACTTGCCACCTGTGGGGGGAGCGAGGCCACCAGGGAGGTTCCTCCGTTAGCCTCACAAGAGCAAGCGCCGCGGGACTGGCGTCCTGCCCCTGTCCCTCGTGAGAGCGTACTTGCCTTTCTTCTTCAAGAAGGTCCTCACAAAAGGATCGATGCGGACAAACTCCAGCTGGATGTCATCACCATCGAAGGGGACCCATCTGCCATTGGAGAGCTGCTCGATCACGATGCTGTACTCCTAAGACCACAGGCCGGTCAGCCAGGGGGTCCCCACCCTCCCAGCAAGACCCTGCTACCCAGCGAGCGGGCCGGGCACCGCTGGGGAGCCCCCCCACCGCCACCACAGAATGCAGGAGCCAAGCCCTCTCGCTTCCACACCTCTGGGGAAGTTCTCTTTAGACACTGGCTTGTGCGCCTGGCTCTCTGCACCTACGCTTTCTGAGTAGACGTTAATTTATCCATCCTTATTTAGGCCACTAAATATTCAACAAATGCTAAAGCAACCTGACCGGACCCCAGGGGTCCCTCCTGCTCCAAGAGGCTCTTACCACTAGATCCGTGACGGTGTAGGCGTTGGGTGGGGCGGCCTCACCCACCCGATGGTGGGACACGGGCCCCACACGGAGGACGCCTTCCTCCTTGAACACCCAGCGGGAGAGGGCCACGGCGAGCTCGTAGTTGCCCGTCTGGGCGTACCTGCAGGAGGGGCAGACGGGAGGCTGGGGGACCAGAGCCAGCTTCTTCGAAGCGGTGCCCGACCATCATGACCCATGGAGATAAATTGCCTGAAACTAGTTTCTGCTTGGAGACCACACACATCTAGGTATCGTGCTTACAGGGAAAAGGGTCAGGTGGTGTTGCTTTGGGGGCCACCTGCACAGGTACAATCGCTGAAACATCTCCGGATAAGCCGTTACTGCCGTGAGAAGTCTGGGGTGCCAACAACACGGCAACAAAGTCTTCAACCTAAAGACACCTAGCCTCCGACACTTCCAGCCGAAGGCTCCTTCCTCCCCAGGCCCAGCCCACATGCCCCGAGCCCGCCAGCACCCACCTCTGGGAGCCGGGTGCAGCCTTCTGCACCGCCGAGTTGAAGAAGGCATCGCTGAAGAAGTCCAGGGAGCCGCTGAAGACAACACGGGCGTTGTTCCTGGCCTGGAGCCCCGCAATGAGCAGGGTGTTCCTCCCCACCGCATGCGGGTACTGGGAGCGACAGAGGGCCGTCACCCCAAGGGGCCCGGCGAAAGGACAGGCAAGAGGACAGCAGGCTGGACGTGCTGAGGGCAGCACCGGAGGCCCCACTGCCTCCGCCCCTTCCTGCTCCCAGCAACCTCCTCTTCACCAGCCCCCACAACGCGCGCTGTCCTCTGCCCCCGGGCCCAGACCTGGAGGCCTCGAGGCTGCGGAGGCCCCTCACCTGGGTGATCGGTTTATCTGGGAAGAAGGAGTAAGATGTGGAAGAGCCCGTCAGGATGTCCAACACCAAAGGATTGTCGGGATCGGCCACCATCCTGCAGAAGGAAAAGAGAGCACCAGGCACCCGCCCTGAGAACTGAGCTCCAGGACCCGGGGTCCCGCAGGGCCACTTCCTTACAGGGACGCCTGCTACGCCACTAGCTCTCCTTGCGCTGCAACAATGAATGAAGGCTGGCTCTGAGCGTCCTGAATTAATCCCGCCCCTCTCCTCCGGGGAAAGGAACGCCCTCCAAATCAAGAGTGGGTTAGCTTCGCGTCCTCCCAGGTGTCTAGCACCCTGTGCCTGCTCACTCACCCAACACCTCGAAAGAGGATGGGGTTCAGAGATGATCTCCCGACAATGGTTGGGGCCTTCAGCAGGTTCTCGGGGTCGGCCACGATGAGCGTATGCTGCAGCAGCACAAGGGGGACGGGTCAGGAAAAGGCGCCTCCGTGCCAGGGACCGCCCCTGGTGGAAGGGCCCCAAACCTGGGAGGTAACGGGCCTGATTACCTGGCCAAGGTCTGAGACATCATAGTTGTGATGGTCAATGACAGCTGTTTTCTCTTCGTCGAACTCAATCCCACACTCACTGCCCAGCTCTCGAAGAGGGTCACCTGCACAGACCCAAGAAATGCCTGGCTCAGCCCTTACGGTGTGTGTGGGGGGGGGAGGTGGGGGGGATGTGTGTGTGGGGTATGTGTGTGTGTCTGTCCGGGCCCAGCAGCGCTGCTCCCCTGGCGTCCGGTGACCCACGCTTCTGCCAGCATCTCCAGGGCCTTGCCCCTTCCCCAGGCCACACTCAGCCCCAGCAGGACCACTGGACACCAGCACGGGTTTCTGGCTGCAGAGGCAGAACCTGAATCGATGACCCAGAGAACCACCTGGCCCTCTGCCCACAAATACACAAAAACCCCCACTGAGAAAAAGTCTTAACCTCAGGCAGACTTGACCTGAAAGAGCCTGGCCTCCGAGGACCACTCTCCTCCTCACCCCAGTCTGTCAACAGAAGAACAAAACGAGACCGGCCATGTGTCGGTGGCAGCCGGGGCTGTGTGACACATGCAGGCCACAGAACGCTGCTCTCCCGACTTCCAAGTAGCTTTAAACATTTCCAAAACAGGAACAAAATCATCTGTTAAATTGCTCTGCGGTCTGCCCAAGCAGCCAGCCCCAACTTGTCTTCTTTTTGTAAGGGAAGTCCCACCCACACACAAAAACAAAAGGGAAAAAAACCAAACTGGGAAAAAACAGGGCTCCCAGCCCTTGAAAGGCCCATCGCCCAGGTGCTGGTGACAGGGAAGCACAGGAGGGGCCCCTTGCCCCCATCCAGGCCCACCCAGTGAATGAATCTGGCAGCCTCCATTTGTAAAGCTCGCCAAGCCTCCTGGAGACAGACCTTCCCAGGTCAGACTCACCAATGTCCGAGCTGGCGGCCACCAGGACGCTGCCGCCGCCGTCAATAAAGGTACTGATGGTCTCCACGTTGATGTTGCCTCCAAAATCTGCAAGAAGCACCAGACTCGGTGACCCAGATGGCTCCTCGGACATTTAGGGCGCGGGGGGGGGGGGGGCGGAGGGGACACAGACTAGCCACCGTCCACCCCACAGTAGCCCTCCAGAGAGACCCAGAATGGGAGGCACGACTACCATAGATGCCTGTTTTCCCAGAGCAAAGATCCAACAGTAATGACTTGAATTCATAAACTTAACTGACAAGAAGTAGGGAGGACATAGCCAAACACCTACCAATGAAAGGTGTCAAGTTACCTACATCCATTTCAAGTCACCTACAAAATATATTCAGAAATACTGTATTTTTCCACTTATATTTCATGATACAACTTCATTCAAACTCCTCACCTGCACCTTCCACACGAGTCTCTCTGACTTAGCTAGAGTCACTCTGGACTAACACAGTTTTCCAAAGCCCATCAATTTCACTTCTGTCTAAATTGAGACAGAGCACTCCTGAGTCTGAGGAAGACGCAGTCACTTGACTCATTTGCCAAGATGCAGTTCTTTCTTCGGTTAATCCTACAGATTTAGATCCACAAGTGCCGTAACAGAACCAATCTGTAAACTACTTTTATGAAAGTGATCCCAAAAAGGCTCGTTAACTTCCAACATGTGCACTTATGAGACAGTATCTGTCATCAATCCATCCGGTCAGGTGACTAACCTAAGCACCCAGAACCGGACCAAGAATCCTTCCCAAAGTACACCTGAGGTAGAACATAAAGTAATGGAGAGAGTGCTCAGGAATTCACGTGGTCATTAAATGAACATTAGTCTTGTGTACAGAGAAGACAGAAAGGGGCAAGGGCGGGAGGGGGAAGCTCCTATATCAACGTTGATCAGGGAAGACCCGGGCAAGGAGCACTTGAGGTGTGAGTGAGCCAGGCAGCACAGGGGGCATCAAGGACAGGTGTGAGGTCCCCCAGGCAGGTGAGCCTGTCCCAGCAAGGAGCCCAGGGAGGCCAAGCAAAGACGGGGCGAGCAGAAGCAGGAAGGGCGGCTCACAAGCTTTACAGGCCCTGGGAAGTTGGCCGTAAAGAGCCGCTGGAGGCTTTTGAGCAGGACACCACCATGCCCTGATTTACAGGGTTGTTTTTTTTTTTTTTTTAACATTCATTTTTGAGACACACAGAACATGAGTGGGGGAGGGGCTGAGAGAGAGGGAGACAATCTGAAGGAGGCTCCAGGCTCTGAGCTGTCAAACTCATGGACCCCGAGATCATGACCTGAGCCGAAATCGGACACTTAACTGACTGAGCCACTCAGGCTCCCCACCTGATTTACAGTTTTTAAGGAAAATTCAGCAGCTGGGGAGAGAATCGCACCCAGGGGACTAGGGTGGAAGCAGAGCGGTGGGTGAGAAGGCCACTGTGGTCACCCGGGCAGTGAAGAATGGAGGGAAGATGGAGAAAAGAGAGGGAGGGAGAGAGGGAGGGAGGGAGGGAGAGAGGGAGGGAGGGAGGGAGGAGGGAGGGAAGCAGGGAGGAAGGAGGGAAGGAGGAGGGAGACAGGGTGGGCTTGCGCTCCTCTTCTGAAGGCAAAGTCACCAGAGTGGATGACAGACTGGATATGGGGTGTGAGAGAGAGGGGTGCTAGGGACAATCCCAAGATTTCTGGCCCAAGCAACGGGAAGGATAAAGTGCCGTGTGCAGAGACTGGACACGGAAGTCTGTCCATTACACATCCATCCATCAGGCAGTCGGAAGTGAGTCTGTAACAGGACTTTGTAAAGATAACTGTGAGAATGGCCCTCTTAGGGGTAATTTTCAGGAAATAAATAAATATATAAATAGCTACTTCCCTTACCTTGAGGCATGGACAGGAGATCTTGTATCTGGGGACTTTACCTACATCCAGAAAGCCATCTACCTGCCCTCCTACAGAGGCCAGGCTGCCTTAGACAATTCAGAAACAGCTCCGGGTATCATACAGTGGACGGCGGTTCCCAACCAGAGGTAATTTTGCCCAGCACCCTGCAGTGCCCAAGACAGCCCCACTACAGAGAATTATCCAGTCCAACATGTCAAGCAGTGCCACTGTTGAGAAATCCTTCTAGAGAGGAGAGAACGTAGGCTGCAAGACAGAGCCACCTGGGCTGGGATCTAGGCAACCCTTCCGCCTTCCTGAGCCCATGTGCCCATCTATAAAGCAGGACCCTGTTTTTTCAGGATCATTCTTCGGTGACCATCACTGCATGTGACTTGAGAGCTTCCTGAGCCCAGAGCAGGTGAGGAGCCCAAGGATCCACGAAGAAGGAAGCCAGGGTCCTCAGACCTGAGAGGGCTACCAGAGGTCAAGTACCACAGAGGGGCCCTCAGAGCCCGGGCCCAACGCTCACCCTGAACCCCCTGCCCCTACGATCGCACACAAGCCTGTGGGGCTTATTCCACTAGGAGCAGAAAGGGTGGGGCAGAGGGGTGAGGCAGGGCTTTAAACGAAGCTCCGAGAGACTTCTTCCCTTTCCAAAGGTTTTCCAAGCTTGTTCCATCAGAGAGTATCTTAGTTGGATACGACCCTAACACTGTCTCTAACATCTGCTAATTTCCTTTACGTGGACCCCGCAGGCTCCGTGCCTGCATCAGGCAACAGAGGATGGTGAGAACTTACAGCTGTTTGTTCTGTTGATAGTTCCTTCCACTGAAAGGTGAGGATCCTGGCTTTCCATGTCTAGTGGAGATCATTACTGGCTTCCTTTTAAATGATGTTATACTTTTTTAAAAAGGGGGCCAATTCAATGAGAAAGAATGAAATCTGGCCATTTGTAGGAAAGTGGACGGACCTCGAGGGTGTCATGCTAAGCGAAATAAGTCAGGTAGAGAAGGATAGATACCATATGTTTGCACTCATAGGTCTAACAGGAGAACAGGAGAAAACTAATGGAGGACCAGGGGGAGGGGAAGAGGGAAAGAGAGTTGGGGAGAGAGAGGGATGCAAAACTTGAGACTATTGAATACAGTAAACGAACTCAGGGTTGAAGGGGGAGGGGGGGAAGAGGTGGTGGTGATGGAGGAGGGCACTTGTGGGGAAGAGCACTGGGTGTTGTATGGAAACCAATTTGACAATAAACAAATAAATAAAAGGGGCCAATTTAAAGAAAGTATTAGGTAATTATTAACAGGTGATGTGGAATATGGTGAAAATCAGGAAAGAGGTACGAAAATAAGATTCGAGAAACACGGTTTAGGCTCTCTGACCTTCCCAAAGCAAGAGCCTAGCTCAGCCTCCCCCGGGGCTGTCTGCCCCACGGCTTCCTCCCTTCTCCGGGACCTTCCCGCATCCACCGGAGCACAACCCGGAAGCTGTCACAGGAATACCTTAGTACCAGTCGGATGATGCAGGGAAGAGAGGCATTCTGCTGCCCCAGCAGCCCTCCACGAGGCCCTGGACACGCCCAGCCGGCCTCGAATAGGGGGCTGGGCTACATTATCGCTAATGTTCTTTTTCAGCTGTGAAACGGTGAGTCCACCTGAGTTCATAGGATCAACCATCTGAGATGACTTTTTAAAAAAGTATAACCATCAAGAGAGCTCTAGAGGTAAACTGTATTAAGAGCAGGGCCCACGGGGGGCGGGGGGAGGGGGACGCTTCTCCATCTTTGTATCAGGCCCTTTATAGGGAAAAACCCCTTCTCAGAGTGGCAGGGCCTGCGGTTCCATAGTCTGTGCAATATTTGACTCCACAACCCTCAGCTGTGTCCGTAAGAAAGGACGCTCCCTCCCCGGCCCAGGTTAGAAGTGAACATTCTCCTCTTCCCTGGCATCAGTGGTGCCCAGGGCTGGTGATCCATGCCATGACCCAGAAAATGCACAAGATCCGTAAGAAAGCGATCAACCCTGGGCCTTGAAGCCCAGTTGTGGGAGCGACGCGCAGGACTTACCTTCCACCGAAGGGGAGAAGATGATGAGATTGTCATAGAGGAACTCCCCGTACTTAATGAGGGACAGGCTGGGGTCATCTGCGGTCTTGAATGTGAGTTCAAAGGCCCTGTCTGGGCGAGAAGAAAACAGGGAGCTGAGGCAGACGGCACGCCAGGGAAAACCACCGTTGCAAGGGTCACGACCGCCCCCGCAATCGAGGGGCCAGAGCTCGAAGTCCCCCTGGAGGAAAACCCAGGGGGAAGGAGGGTGGTCGCTGCCCTCGGGCTCGGGAGCCTTTCCAACCCGCCTGTCCCCCGCCGCCGCCTCGGGCCCCGGTCTCACCCTTTAGGCTTTGGAAGAAAAGCGAGTGCGTCTCCCGAAGGTTGAGGTTGTCCAGCAGCACCAAGGTGCGGGGGCCACTGGCGCAGACCGAGCCAAGCAAGTGCAGCAGCAGCCAGAGGAGAGACCAAGCGCGGGCAGCAGCGCCGGGCTCCATTTTCCTCCCCCTGCCAAGAACCCGGGCACCGGAAGTGCCTCGTCCACGCTGCCCAATCGCAGCTTGCGGACTTAGAGTAACACCCGGAAGCGATCCTGGTACCCTGTGAGCTGGGTCCCGAGCCGCTGCTGCGCGGGGGAAGAGCTGGCAGCACCACCGGAAGTGCCCCGGGGGGAGGCGGAATCTCTGAATCTTATTGGTGAAAGGGGCATGAGGTTCCGCCCCCCCAGAGGAAACGGCTCAATCCTAGAAAGACAGCTCTGCGGCCGCAGCCAATCCACAAGGCCGAGCGACCTTAGGCTCCGCCCAGGCCAGAACCCCGCCGGGAGCCCAGATCCCGCCTCCGCGTCAGGCCGGCCAGTCCCAGACTCGGGACTAGAAACCAGGCCCCACTTCCATCTCCAGGGAGGAAGGGGTTGGAAAACTAAGATCAGGGAAGGGGCACTTTGAATCTCCTGCCACTAACGGGCCCAGGGGCCTGGGGATGGGCCTCACCTGCCAGGCCTGGTGGCCCACGCTGGAGGCAGCTGGATAGGCGGCGAACTGGCGTCCTGATGAAAACGCTGTAGCTGGGTTCTTTTCTCAGCTCCGCCTCTCACTACCCCTGCTGCTGGGCATTTCACTTCTCTCCGGGCCACTTTCTTAGGCTCGAAATAGAAATAATAGCGAGGCTCAGCCTTCCCACTTACCTGCGTGCCTCTGGAAAAAAGCCTGAGCTCCTGGGAGCTCCGGGGCAGGTTTTGAAGCATTTCGTGCAGAGTGAGGCTCAGCACCCCCTCCGTAATGCTGGCTTCTAAATTGATGGGGACCACCTGGGTCACCTCAGCCCCACCAGGGGTCTAAGTGAGAGCAGCTCCAAGGCTTTAACTCCTCTCTGGGTCCCAACCACAATCCTGGGGCAAATGGCGATGGTGGAGAGAGAAGGTAGCTGTTCTTTTCTGACCTTTCACACTTGTCCACCACACCAAGAATGTGGGGGCCAAAGTCAAAACCTCCCTCCCTCCATCTCCACTGGCTCCACTGAGAGTTAAGCCTCACCCCCACCCTGGGCCCCTAGCCCAGCCCTCTTGCCTGTCTTCACACAAGGCCATGTCAGTTCACCTTGAACTCGGACCTGATGGTGCCTGTCGGTGGCTTAGGAGTCTGCCACAGCTCAGGGCCACCCGAGGCTCCTCACTCTCAGGTCTCCACTGAAACTGAACTCAGCGACCTCGTCTTCTCCGGCTCTGCTCAGGGCTTCCACGCAGCAAGTCTCCAAGCTTTAACACTCAGCTTCCCCACCTGCCTTCGCTCACACAACTCTACCAGGAGACCCCGCCCCCACGCCCGCCATTACCATTTTAAGCCGCCCAGGCCTTCACAAGAATACTTTGTTTCCCTGTAAAGACCTGATCTTTCTTCTTCTTAGTGTGTGTACTGCAGCCTGCCTCTGGTTAGCCTCCTCTCCAGGTACAGGAACACCTTCCACCCCACCTTCTCCAGGGCATGAGCTCCTTCGCCCAGGCATGTGGCTTGTGGGACCCATCACAGTAATTAATGCAAAATAGAGAACAAACGAACGAGGGGACTAACGCAAAGCACCTGCTAAGCACCGGGAACATCACAAATGATCTCACTTAACCTTCAGGCTTCCCCTGAGAGGCAGGTGTTTCCTCCTCTCACAGTTGGGGCCCAGAGTGCAATGAGGCCCAATCTCAGCCCAAAGCCAAGACCCTTCCCTGAGATTGTGGGGCCCTCCCTCAGTGCTGGCCTGGGATACAATGAGCAAAGGGAGGGAAGTATCCTCTGTCACTGGGGTGGCCTGGGTTCATTTCTGGCCACGTCAGGGCATCCGGTTCCAGCACAGCCGCTGTCAAAACCTTTTTCTGGGTTTCTGCAAGACACCACCTCTATTTTCCAAAACAAGGGCTCTGCTTTCCCGAGTCACGGATCTTCTGAGAATCTAATGACAGTTCAGATGCTCTCCCCAGAAGAATGTGCTTGTCCTCCTGAATGTGGGAGCTGCAGAACCCCTGCAGCCCATTTGTTTTAAAGGCATCAGGTAGTTAGGAAACCTGCTCCAGGGACACCTGCGGGCTCAGCTGGTTAAGTATCTGACTCTCTGATTTCAGCTCAGGTTATGATCTCACGGCTTGTGAGTTCAAGCCCTGCGTCAGGCTCTGTACTGATAGTGTGGACCCGACTTGGGATTCTCTCTCTCTGCCTCTCCCTTGCTCACTCTCTTTCGAAACTAAAGAAAGTTTTAAGAAAAAAGGAAATAAATACTGCTCCACGGCGAGCTTCCCTATGAAGGCCAAGCAGGAGGGGTCCCGGTGACACTGTCAGAGGGTCGAGGAGGGGGGCTCATGGGTAAAAGGTAGTTTATTGGGGCAGCTTCATGTGGGGCAGCTTCCTCTAGGCCACAAACCGGCTGGGAGAGGGCAGCGGGGCACAGCTGCTCTGGGACTCCTGTGCCCACGCTGTCCGGCTTTCCCAGGAAGGCATGGGGAGGGGACCTGGTGGGGGCACAATCGTCCATCGCCAAGATACTGTCTTTGATCCATGGGGAAGTTGCCCCCCACTCTGTCAGGCCACTGGTGAAAGCCTTGAGGTTTCGGAGCCCACGGAGGCACAGAGGAACCCTGGCGGGCTGTGGCAGTGAGCAGGCAGAACACTGGCATGGCGTGGCAGCCGAGGCCGCCTCTGCGGGGGTGGCCCAGCCTCCCGGGTGCTGACGGCCTGGGCAGAGGAGGCTCTCTGGGAAACAGGGAAGGGAAAGCGCTTCCCAGGGCAGGGGCCCCCCTGGGCTCCCGGCAGCAGGCGGGGGGAGGCCTGGCTGGCGCTGCCCTGGGGGGGGCCTGGCAGTCTCAAGGAAGCTCAAAGGCAGGGCAGCAGCAGGAGGCCGAGTTCACAGAGGCTCACTGCCAAAGCTGCTTTTGCTTTTCTTCCGCTTGGCCTTGGTGAAGGGGATGTCGAGGGACTCGAGGCGGAAGGGCCGGGGCTGGGGCATTTCGGGGGCCTGGGTGGGCACGATGGCGGCCGTGTTGCTGAGTGGGGAGCTGAGGCCTGGGGGTGAGCTGTGATGCGCTGTGGAGAAGGGGCAGGGGAGCAGGTAAGGTAAGCGGGGGGGGGGGGGGGGGGGGGGGGAGCCCTGCCCGCCCCACCCAGCCAGAGGCCTGGTCCCTCAGCTGGGCCCCTGCAAGGCTCTGGGCCAGGAGTGTGGAGTGCTAAAGGCTCCAACGGAGGCAGCCTGGGATCTCGAACCAACAGGCCTGTGCTCAGAGCCCAGCCTTGGGGAGCGACTGCTCTCAGAGCCTCAGTTTCCTGTCTGCAACCCGGACACAGCGCCAGGAATCTCAACATAGGACTGAGATTTGCTTTCCATTGCTATCTTATTAGAAACTCTGTGGTCTTTGATTTTGGTTTTCGAAATGCAAGAACGAAGTGATTTTCAATTCTTGCCTTTCAAAGTGTTTCACCTCTGTGGCCCTGTTTGCCCCCTTTGGCTCAGTGGGAGAAAGCCACCACACGGGCACGTGCGGAAGCCAGTGAGCAGCTGAGCCAGACCCGTGCGACACGGGCCGGGGCACGTACGACACGTGCACATGCACACTCGTGCTATGCGCCAGGCCCCGGGCTGGGCCGCTTCCCTACCTCATTTCATCTAACCCCGAGAAGGAGTATAGCCAACTCAGTGTACAGCTGAGGAAACTGAGGCTCAGAGCTGGGGAGGGGTTTTTAACCCAGGCCTGACGCCCGTCCACCCATCATGCCCCTCCCAGTGGGCAGAGGACCAGGAGGGGCTCCCTCGGGGAGCGGCTGGAGGACAGCAGGTGGGCGGGCACTCACTGAGGCTCTTCATGAGATCCGTGCTGAGGATCTGGCTGGCCCGCTTGGACCGGAAGTAGTTACTGGCGATGTTTTCACTGTCACTGCGACTTAGCATCAGCTTGTAGCGGTCTTCCTCCTGCTGGGATTTCAGATCCTTGTGGGTCAAGACCCTTTGTACAGTCCTTAGCTCTGCAAGCCTGGGGGGTTGGGGGCTGCCTGAGCCTCACTGCCCACACTCCTGGGGAGGGGTCCGGGCAGCTCAGGGCAGGAGAGCCACAGCTCCAGCCAGAGCTCCATGACCCCCCTTCCTTGGTTTGGGAAGTGCCTTGTTCTCCGTTAGGGGCAAGGGCAGTACCATAGCCCAAACTCATCACGGCACTTTCACAGAATAGGTAATACAGCACTCAGCCCATGGTCCCAACCTCGTATCACCAAGGGCTGTGATTTTTGACCACCATAGTGGACTTGTTTTCCTCAGCCTGAATCTCTTCCTTCAGGGACTACCCTTC
>NC_043707.1:127091434-127105181 GCF_006229205.1 Suricata suricatta | reverse complement strand
AAGAGAAGAGAAGAGAAGAGAAGAAAAGAAAAGAAAAGAAAGAACTACATCTTCCAGGGGTGCCTGGGTGGCTCAGTCGGTTGAGCATCTGACTTCAGTTCAGGTCATGATCTCACAGTTCATGGGTTCAAGCCCCATGTCAGACTCTGTGCTCTCAGCACAGAGCCTGCTTGGGAGTCTTTGCCTCCCTCTATCTCTGCCCATCCCCAACTTGTGTGCGTGCGAGTGCACTCTCTCTCAAAACATTAAAAAATATTTTTTTCTGGACACAGTCATTGGTCCAAGAGGAAGCCCCTCCCCCAGGCAGAGCTGATCAGAATCTCCCCACAAGTGTTGGCTAAGATGCGGTAAGAGACTGGGTCTCTTCCTCTTGGATGGCCCGTTGCCAGCGGCCATCTTTCTGGCCATGTAGCAAAGGCCTGCCCGTGTCTGAAGCCAGCATTCCAAGGGCAGCAGAACCGCCAGGTAGAGGAACAGACAGGAAGGTGTGGCGCTTTATTGGAAGGTTTTCTGGCCTCTGCTTTGAGGAGGTATATTTGTTGTCATACAAAACATGGACGATATGAGAATAAAGTGACTTTAGAATCCCAATTACTGTTTCATGGATCCCTGAGGGCCCTTTGGTCCCAGGACTCCAGCAAGCATCCAGGGCACCAGAAGGTACGGCCTGGCCTCTGGGACTGAAGACGAAGCGTCTGTCCTTCGCCAGCAGGACAGGCTGCCTCAAGCCACCTGCTTCCCCTCCGGTCTCTTTGACCGAGGGCCGCAGGCGGTGCCGGGTCGGGGCGCCCGGCCTCACCCTCCTGCTTAGGTCTTTTTTTTTTTTTTTTTAAGCACTGCAGTACTTTTTCTGCACACAGAGATGCATCGCTGGGGCCTAATGTTCTCACATGACGGTAGGAAACCAAAATCTGTGGTCATCTCTTAAGGAATTGAGAATTGTGTACTAAAACCTTACATAAAAGGATGAATAAATTTACATTTGTGATGCAAACCATTTTCCGACCCAAGGCAATTAACACCCCCTGGTGTTCTGCCAGGAAAACATCGGGTAAAGAAGGAAAAGGGGATCCTAGGGCTCAGACCGTCCTGCCCCTGTCAGACCAGCAAGACAGAAATGACCACTGGTCCAGGACTCCCACAGGCCTCTAGGGAAATCGTGGAACAGGCAGCTCACACACATTAACACCCTGCCCGGATCAAGAACCTCACGGTCTAGGGGCGCCTGGGCAGCTCAGTCGGTTAAGCGTCCGACTTCAGCTCAGGTCCTGATCTCACAGCCCCGCACTGGCCCCTGTGCTGACGGCTCAGAGCCTGAAGCCTGCTTCAGATTCTGTGTCTCCATCTCTCTCTGCCCCACTCCTGCTTGCTCGTGCTCTCTCTCTCTCTCTCAAAAATAAACATTTAAAAATGTTAAAAGGAAAAAAGGAATTTATGGTCTTGCCGATTCTCAAACCAATGGATTTCTCTTCTATAAGCAGGTTCTCCATCTCAGCCACAAAGTGACCAAGCCACATGTACTAAGGGTTTGAATCTAAGCTATGGGATTATCTATATACCAAGGGAACAGTTAACTTGGACACAAGGTCAAGATCAGCCACAAGTTCTAGAATCCAGTGCTGACATCAGATCCAAGGACCGAGGGATGAAAGCAGCAGCCCAGTGCCCTGTGGTGACCCAGTGCAGGGTGGGGATGAAGCCCCTCCCACTCCCCACGCCTTGCCCCGCCCCCCCGCCCCCCCCCTTCCCCAGAGCCCTTACCATGCCTGCTTCACCGTTGTCTGCAGCAGGGGTTTTGCGGAAGGCCTTATTCTGTGGCCCTGTTGGAACTGCTATGAGAAACAAGAGCTGAAGTGGCTGCTGCCTGGTCTGAGGGCCAGAAGGACAGGGTGGCGGCAGCATGTCCCCAGGGCTGGCAGGTCAGGCCTGGCTGAGGCCCGGGGCCAGGGGAGTACACTTCCCAGCCCTGACTTTGGGAAACGACAACAGGAGGGCTCAGATGTCAAAGCAGCCATTCCCCTGCTTCCAGCAACACAGCAGGCTGGTGGGGGCAGGAAGAACCCTGGGTGATGGAGCTGGCTGGCCCCCCGGCAGGGGTAGTGTCAGTGCCATCCATAAGCATCAGGGAGGCACGACCTGAACGAACGTTCTCTGATCAGGGGAGGCCCACCGGGGGCCCCAGGGGACACAAGACTCTGATGCTCCCTGAGTGCTCCCAGCTGTGAGGCCGGAGAAAGATCACTGAGAGTCTGACCTTCCTGAGACTCGGGGAGGTGGAGGGACCTTCCCGACCACCTTCACCAGCCCCTCCTTTGTGAAGATCAGGGACCAAGGCCCAGAGACAAACAGTGCCCTTCATAAGATCACACAGGAAATCAGTGGCAAAAGCAGAAGGTGAACCAGGCCTGAAACTCTGAACAGCCCCGTCCTATCCTGGGTCCTACAACTCCCTGCTCTGCCTGGGACTCTGGCTAAGTCACTCACTCTGAGATTCTATCTCCTGAAATGTAAACTTTTTGTCCTCCACGGGGTTGTTGGGGGATAATGTTGGGGGACGATCGTCACAGTGATAAAATGTACTACGCACTCGGCACGTGCTGGGCATGGCACTGGGGGTTTTATGGGCATTTATGGGTCAAGCTACCCGGCAATCGCTATGGAAGGTGCAGTTACTAATCCCCATTTCACAGATGAGGACACTGAGTCCCAAAGGGGTCACACAGTGGAGCCTGAATTCCAACCCACACGACTTCTCTCTCAGGCCCCCACTGCTTTGGAGCCCGGCGCCCCAGGCCTGCTGCGCCCACAGCCAGCAGGAGGGCAAACTGCGGGGAGGACCGAGGGGACAGCCAAGCGCCTGACCTACTGGGAGGCTGGTCTTCACGATGCTGGGCTCAGGGATCTTCCAGAAGCCACTGTCCTCATCCCAGCAGGCCTCGCGCCTGATCTTCTCCAGGTTGCTGTAGTTACAGTCGCGGCGGATGAGAGGCTGCACCTGCTCCAGGAGCTGCTGGAGGAGCATGGAGTCCCGCTCCTGCCGGCGGATGGTGGCCAGGTAATCGATCTTCTCCAGCTCGAACTCCGACTGCAGGTCTTTGATCTCCACCTCCGCTGCCCGAAGCTGAAATCGAGGGGTGACAATCGCGAGCGGGGAGGACAGCAAGCCATTTTACCGGGTGTCCACCTTCTGCACCCGCTGCCTGAACTTCCAGCCTCAGGCATCTGTTCGCCAATCCGCTCAGACACCCGTGCCCGCCTCCATCTGTCCACCAGCACTAAATGAGTACCTACTGTGTCCACAGCCCTGCAGAAAACAGGAGAAGGACTTGCTTCTCAGGACCTGCCCCCTCCATGCCAGCTCTCGGGGACGATTCCACACAAACACATTTTATCTATCACGTAACACTGGATCACCACATCCTAAAAGATCTCAGAGAACTGTATAAATCCTTTTCCTAAGGGGAGCAGAGGCATAAATTCTCAGACTCAGTGCACGCTTTCCCACTGTCACGGTCAAGTTACAATGTGACAGATATTGGCTTAAGAGTCAGACCCACCCTGACTTGACCATGGATTCCAGCCTTTTGGGATCTCCTGCCCTGGTCACAGGTGACGCCCAGCTGCAACTGTAACGATGCTCTCCCTGAGCCCCAAGACTCAGTCTGTTTCCTTAAAGAGCAGGTAACAGTTTGATTAGTAAGAGAGGATGTTTCAAATTCATGGGAATGGTCATCACATGTAACCAGTTGAAAGGAGAGGATATTTGGTAGGACACGAGTGGGCAATTAATGCTCCATTTCTTGGGGTGCCTGGGTGGTTGGTTAATCATCTGACTCTTGATTTCTTCTCAGGTCATGATCTCATGGTTCATGGGTTTGAGCCCTGTGTCAGGCTCTGCTCTGGCAGTGCAGAACCTGCTTGGGATTCTATCTCTTCCGCCCCCTCTCTCTGCCCCTCCTCACTCCCCACTTGTATGCTCTTTCTGCCTCTCAAAATAAATAAATAAGCTTAAAAAAATAGATTAAGTCTTCCAGTCCATGAACATGGGATGTCTTTCCATTTATTCAGGTATGCTTAATTTCTTTCAACAGTGTTTTCCAATTTTTGGCATATAGTTTTGCACTTCTTAAATTTATTCCTAAGTATTTTATTCTTTTTGATGTGTTGTAAATGGAATTGTTTCCTTAATTTTATTTGCAGATTGTTCATTGCAAGTATATAGAAATATAACTGCTTTTTGCTTATTAATATTGTATCCTGCAAACTTGCTGAAGTAGTTAGGTTTGGTTTCTTTAGTGGACTCCTTAGGATTTTCTACATAAGACGATGTCATCTGCAAACAGAAATCCTTGTACCTGTTCCTTTCCAGACTCAATGACTTTTATTTCACTTTCTTGCCTAAGTGACCTGGCTAGAACCTTCAGCCCAGTGTTAAATAGAAGTGGTGAGAGAAGACATCCTTGTCTTCTTTTTGACCTTAGGGGGAAGGCATTCAGTCTTTCACCATTGAGTATGATGTTTTCTATGGATTTTTCATAGATGCCCTTTACCAGAATGAAGAGGTTTCTTTCTAGTCCTAGTTTCCTGAGTGTTTTTATCATAACAGATGTTGATTTTTTTTTCAAATGCTTTTTCTGCATCTACTAAGATGATCATATGGGTTTTGTCCTTTATTCTATTGATATGGTATATTGCATCAATTGAGTTTTGGATACTAAACCAACCTTGCATTCCTAGGATAAATCCTACTTTAGCATGATGTACAATCCTTTTTCATGTTGTTGGATTTGATTTGCTAGAATTTTGTGGAGCATTTTGTGTCTATATTCATAAGAAATATTAGTCTGTAGTTTTCTTGTTAAGTCTTTGTATGGTTTTGTTATCAGGTGATACTGGCCCCATAGAGTGAGTTAAAAGGTGTTCCCTTCTATTTCACTGTTTAAAGATACTTTTTAACTTGACTGATACTTTTTAATGACTGTTTAAAGATACTTTTTATTTTTTTAATTTTTTTAACATTTATTTTTGAGAGACAAGAGAGACACGGATCATGAGCAGGGGAGGGGCAGAGAGAAAGGGACACACAGAATCGGAAGCAGGCTCCAGGCTCTGAGTTGCCAGCATAGAATCCGATGTGAAGCTCAAACCCACAAACGTGAGATCATGACCAGAGCCGAAGTCGGATGCTCAACCAACTGAGCCACCCAGGAGCCCCTAAAGATAGTTTTTAAAGCCCTAGGCTTCACTTTACAAATAAAATCCAGTGAGAAGACGTAATGGAAGAGGATAACCCACAGAGGAAAGCAAATCAAATAAAATACTTATGTGTGAAATTAACAAGAGTATGTTCAAAACCTATGTGAGGAAATATATAAATCAGTCCTGAGTGACACAAAAATTGATCTGAACTAACCAAAGATATATCGTGTCCCTGGACAAGAAAATCCAACTTCATAAGGGTATCAATACCCTCAAGCTAATTTATAAATATAACATGATTCCTCCAAAAGTTCCATCAATCTTTGTCTTTGTTTCTCTCCCCCTTTTCTTTTGCACTGCCCCACTTTTGTTCATATAGTTCATTTGAGAAAAAACAAACAAGAAAGAATATGCAGGATAGAAAAGAAAATCACTGACAGCGGATTAGTCCTGTGAAATGACAAAACGTATTATAAAGCCCCTGAATTACTTTAAATAAAGTGGTTGGCACTCATACATCAATAGACAGATCAAGAGAAATAAATAGAAAAGCAGAGATACACCTAAGAGCTTATACTGATGTTAGCATACAATTAGGCAGCAGCTGAAGTCAGTGGAGAATAAACAGACTTCTCAAAATGCGGCGCTGGGAATCCTGGAGAGACACCCAGAACGCTTAATATTGAATCAGCTCCCCACACATGCACCAGGATAAATTCCAAGTAGATCAGTGATTTAAATGTAAAAAAGAAAAAAAGAAAGTACAAGTTCTAGAAGGGAACAAAAATGAACTTCCCCAACGGTGACTCGGAATCTATATGCGATAATAAACAGTCAATTAATTTGACAAAGTAAAGCTTAAAAAGAAAAGCTTTTGCAGGGCAAAAATACCAGAAAGCATAGTAAAAAGACAAATGAAATTGGAACAAAAATGTTTCTAACATACATCACAGAGGAAGAAACCAAGGAATATGAATATCCCCAATATAAATTACAATACTCGTGCTGTAAGGAGCTTCAGGAGTGGAGAAGGAAAGGAAGCAGCGCCCTAAGGGGAAAATGGGCAAAAGAAAGGAACCCAGGTCAGAACTGCAGCCGTCCCTAAAACAGAGGAAGGAATGGCCGGCCTAGCTCGACAGTAAGAAGGGGCACTGACTGCCGAGCCTGACCGCGCGCACCGGTGCGGACTTGTGGACACGCAAAGGGAATTGTCCACAGGGAGACATTGGCAACAGCTACTCGAAGTCACATACGCATTTTCTCTCATCTCAGCAACTGATTCCAGCTGGAGGAATTGATTCCAAAGTAAACCTACCCCAAATACAAAAGCAGTGTGTGTACGTTACTCACTGTAGAGCACTTTTTCCTGGCAAAAGCTGGAAGACAATCCAAACGTCCATCAAGAGAGGACTGTTGGAGGGGCACCTGGGTGGCTCAGTTGGTTAAGTATCTGGCTTCAGCTCAGGTCATCATCTCACGGTTTGTGGGTTCGAGCCCCGAGTTGGGCTCTGTGCTGACAGCTAGCTCAGAGCCTGGAGCCTGTTTCAGATTCTATCTCCCTCTCTCTCTCTGACCCTCCCCTGCTCACACTGTCTCTCTCTGTCTCTCAAAAATAAATTAAAAAACATTAAAAAAAAAGTTCTAGATACCTGGGGATAATGACAGGGATAAATCTGAATCTCTCCAGATAGGCCCTATGAAACAACATCCCGAACAAGGAGAGAAAATAAAACCACCCTGAGCCCAGCCTACTGACCGGAAGACAGTGAACACCAACAGTTTCGAAATACCGGAAGTCCAGCAGACAGCTCGTGGGCCCACCCCACAGCAGGGAGGCATGGAAAGCGCCCAGGAAAGTGTGAAAAGGGGAAGGCAGGGTGATGGGAGGGGGTAAAATCATTCCCCAAAAGAGAAACCCCCATTCTGAGCAGGAAAATATCAAACAATAGATCTGATGCTGCAAAACCAAGGGAAGGGACTAGAATATGGATCAGTCTCTGCAAATCTCTGTTGAGACTGAGGGGTGAGTCTCTGCAAGGTCTTCTGGAGGGTGCTGAGAGGTGGGAGGCCCCTGGAGGTGGGAATGAAAAGTCCGGCAGAAACATGAGAAAATCACAAAAGATACACTCACCCCTCCCACAGAGAGAGAGAGAGAGAACCTAAAAGTCAGAGTGAACTTTTGGAATTTCCAACCCTTGATTTTCAACCCTTGGTGTGTGCTCCTGGGTATGTTATCTTTTTTTTTTTTAATGTTTACTTATTTTTGTGTGTGAGAGAGAGAGAGAGAGAGAGAAAATGAGTTGGGGAGGGGAAGAAAGAGGAAGAGAGAGGATCTGAAGTGGGCTCTGCACTGACAGGGGTGAGCCCAATGCAGGGCTTGAACCCACGAACCATGAGATCATGACCTGAGCTGAAGTCGGACGCTCAACCTACTGAGCCACGCAGGCACCCCCGTGAATATATTACCTTACTCAGTGAAAAGGACTTTGCAAATGGAATTAAGGTTATTGATCTGTTGACTTTAAGGCGAGGTGAACCCAGTGTGACCACATGAGCCTTGCCGAAGGGGAGCAGAGAGGCAGGCAGAGGACAGGCCTTAGAAGAAATGCTTCAGACGAAGGAGATAAGAGTAGGGCAAGATGGCCCTGGCTGTTTTTCAGGGCGGCCATGAGCTGGGAAGGCTGGCAGCTTCTAGAAGCAGAATGACCATCAGCAGGCAGCCAGCAGGGAAATGGGAACCTCAGTCCTACAACCACATAGGACAGAATCATGTCAACAGGTGCCCTAGAAATAGATTCTTCTCTAGAGCCTCCAGAAGGAACCTGACCCTGCCAAGCCCTTGGCTGCAGCCTTCTGGAATTCTAAGCAGAGGAAGCGCCCATGCTGGAGCTGGGTGCTGGCCCGCAGAGCTGTTCTTTTAGGCAACTCTGTCTGTGGTGCTGTGCGAGCTAGGGCAGCAATAGGGAACGAAGTCTATTTAACACTGCACTTCACTCTCTGAACAGAAGAGTGTGCTATCGACTGAGCAAACCTAGCCAGCAACCCGGACCTTCACCTCTGCTTCCCACTGGTCCCCAGAGTGCAGAAAACACAAGACATTGCAAAATAAACAGAAAAGAGCAGAAGGAGCTACTCAAAGGTACTATAAGAAACAGAAAACGAAAATCAAAGCATTTCAGCAGAAGAAAATTCCCCCCCAAAGCACAAGTACGCAGAACCGAAGTGTAACCCAGCATCCCAGTGTGAACAAAATCTCTGTAAATTCACACATAGGGACATTTCAAGTCAGCAATCCAAACACTTAGAGTGGAAATGGACAAAAAAGCGAAGACGATGTAAAATGAGACATTAGCCGAACTCCAGAATGAACTGAAAAAAAAAACTGAGGTATATAGATCAAATTACAAAACATCCTGAGAAGAACAGATTTGGCTGAAAACATTAAAAAGGTATTAAGAAAAAGCACAAGGAGCACCTGGGTGGCTCAGTCCATTAAGCATCCAACTTCGGCTCAAGGTCATGATCTCGCGGTTTGTGAGTTCAGGCCCCTGGTCAGGCTCTGTCCTGACAGCATGGAGTCTGCTTGGGATTCTCCCTCTCTCTCTCTCTCTCTCTCTCTCTCTCTCTCTCTGCTACACCCCTGCTTGTTTTTTTGTCCTCTCTCTCTTTCTCCCTCAAAATAAAAAACTTAAAAAAGAAAAAGAAAAAGCATGAAAATAGCCAAGAAAACTTAAAAACTACAGAGGTGCAAAGAGTGAAGAGCATCAGCTTCCACTTTGCCGAGACCCTTCGGTTGGTGGTGCGGGTGGGGACGAGCGGCAGCCCTGCGGACGGCCGAGGGGGACATGATGGGGCCCAGGGCACCCGAGGGCGCTCCGAGGGAAGCAGGTGGCAACTCGGCCTTCTCTGTCTTGTCCTCACTCCCTGTGCTCAGTCACATTCACCTCCTTCAGTTCCCGGAGTCGCTAACAGGCTCGGGACCAGCCCCTCTGGGCCAGGAAGGCTCTTCCTTCTGGCCACGACACACAGCGGGGCCGGCCTTTCTCAATGCTCAGGTCCCGCCTCGGAAGTCACCGTCTCCATGAGAACCTCCCTGCCCGCCACCCAGGTGGCCTGGGGAACTTCGGTTCCTCGATCTGGGTGCTGGGTTCATGGGCGCATTCACCTTGTAGAAATGAATTAAGTTGCACATTTGTGATTCGTCCATTTACACTTGGATCAAAATGAAAAAATAAAGGAGCGTGTGGGAGGCTCAGTCAGTTAAGCGTCCAACTCTTGGTTTCAGCTCAGGTTATGATCTCACGGTTTGTGAGTTCTAGCCCCGCATCGGGCTCTGTGCTGACAGTTGAGAGCCTGCCTGGGATTCTGTCTCTCTGCCCCTCCCCCCACTCAGGCTCTGTGTCTTCAAATAAATAAAAAGCCTTTAAAATAATGAAAAAATAAAAACAGAGCCCTCTCACCGGCTGGCACTGTCCTGCTGGTGTCTCTGCTGTGCAGTCACACACACTCTCCCAGCTCAGCAGAGCCGCATCCGCCGCTGCTTCCGGGAGGGCACGCACACAGCAGGCACTGAACTACGAATGCCCGCCTGGTCCCACCTGGGCGTGGAGTGGGAGGCGGGCAGGGTTGGGGCCTCACCTTCCTCTGCATCTTCTCCAGCAGCTTGCTCTTGGCGCGCACCTCCTCCTGGATGGAGTCATAGACGTTGAGCAGCACCCAGTCCCCGCCGTCCTCGTCCGAGCTCTGCAGGGCGGCCACCAGCTGCCGTGTGCGCTCGTCCGCGTACCGCTTCCTCCGCTTGTGCTTCTCCTTCAGGTCCTTGTTCTTGGCCTGCTCCCCGCCGACCACCTGCTGCTCCAGCAGCTGCAAACTGCCACGCGGAGAAGCAAGCACACGTGACCGCACGTGGCCATCTCCGCGCCCTGGCTGTCCCGCAGCACGTCGTGGGGTCCCTGCAACAACGCCTCGTGCAGACAGACACAGGCTCTGACTCCGGCCAGGGTCAGAACCAGGGTTCCGGGCAGATCTGCCCAATTCCAAGCCTGTGCGCCCAACTGCACGACAGGATGGGCGAGAATCTCCCTGCGGACCCAGAGCTAACCCACCCGCCAGCGGCCTCCCAGAGCCCCCGGCTTCCCCCCAGCACAGCAGGCTCATGGCCGTGCGCCCCAGTGACCCGCACGATGAGAGTGGCCCTGGGTTGGGTGCAACATTCAACGCGTTGGGGACACGGCGCTTCATCACCCCCTCTGCGGCACCCCCAGCCAGCTCCTCCACACAGCCAGGCTGTCTGTCCCCGGCGCTGCGCTTTCATGCTGTCTGGGCTGCACCCCTGTACCCCAAACGCCGCCCTCAGGCACGGGTCCTGCAAACCTCACTCAGGTGTAGCTAAGCAAACTACTCGAAGAAACAGAAGTGGCCTTCCCTGACCATACCCCAGACCACACCCTGAACACGGCCACTCGTGCCGGGTATTTCCCGGGGCACCGACGCTGGGTCTCTGCAGGCACTGTCTCATCGGACCCTCACAACAAGCTCGCTGGAGCTCTATCGTCCATGTTGTCGCTGAGAAGCTGACGCACAGGGACGTTTAAAGCTGCCCCCCCCAAAAAAAAAGCTGGCCCCAGGTGGTAACGAAAGGTAGTGGTGGAGGCTGACGGACCGAGCCAGCCGACCGCACTGCTCGTGGCTACGGAAGCTGGCTCTCCCTGGGCCTGGGTATCTGCCTCCCCGCCCCCTGACCGTGAGCCCCTTGAAGGCCAAGTCGGCAGCTCATTCTTCTTGAGCCCTGGCACCCAGCATGTGGTTGGTGCTCAGTTCACTTCTGAACCCTGGAGGCTGAGCCCCTGACCATGGTGCTGACTTTGTCACAGAGGTGGGCTTCACGGTTACAGAAGTGAGAACCAAGGCTCGGAAATGTGAAGTGATTTGCGTAGAGCTAAGAAAGCGCAGCTCCCCAGGCTGGCAGCGTCTGAGGGCACTTGGGGTGGCTGATCCCTAGGGTGAGCAGGTCTGACATCAGGAGGGCCCTGAAGGCTCGCTGGGAGCTGAGGAAAGCCTGTAGCACCCTGCCCTGGGATCCTGGAGACCTGACGGCCAGGCCTGCGGACGCCAGGCAGACTCAGTCCCTTCCCTTTCTCCTGGAGCAGCGGCCCGATGGAGTCTGGGGGTGCCCGTGAGGCTCCCTGAGTAGAGCCCTGCCCACCCCGCGATCAGCACCATCCCTGCCCCTCTGCTCCTGGACAGAGGATCAGGGCTTCTCCAGCCTCAGATCTGGATAGGGGCTCGGTGAAGACTCTGTGGGCACCCCCACCCCCACATCCAGGGCACAGCTCTGTCCTGCCCGGCCACGGGGGCCCACCAGCCCCAAGCAGCAGCACTTACCGGGCGAGCACCTGCTGCTGGTTCACGATGGGCGGCAGGTCATCGGTCAGCACCGCCACCTCCACGCCCACACTGTCCCTTCTCATACTTGTCATGACCAGCAAGGGCTGAGGCTGAGCCTCCGAGGCCACCTGGGCCCCAGCCTTGGCCGCTACACCAGGCTCTGCTGCTGACACCACCTCCTCGGCCACTTCTGGACCTTGGTCAACCTCCTGAGCACAAAGAGAAACCAAGGTGGAGGCCGAGGGGCTGGCCCCTGGACACAGCCCACAGTGGCCTCAACCCCAGATGGGGGCATCTGGGCCCCTTGTGGCCTGGGATGGATCGCTTCTGGCTTGGAGGCACCCAGTTATACAAAAATGCACCCAATTGGGTTCCTACTGCCACCATTTCTTCCAACTCCCTGAAACAGTCTCCATCTCACTGCCCCCTCGCCCCCACTGAAGATCCAGGCTCTCCGTGGTAGCCAGGCAATTTTCTCCAAATATATATCAATCCCAGCCCTTTCCTGAATAGAGCCCTTTACAGATCCACAGTGCATTTGCAGTTAAGTCCAGCTTCTTCCATAGCCTTCAGGGCCCAATGTGCCTCCCCCTGCCTCCCCCACCCCTCATCCTGCTGCTCTCTGGCCTCATTTTCCTGTTGCTGAGAAAGCCAAGATCTTCCCAGCCACAGGACTTTGGCACATGCCCTCCCCCTGGCTTGGTGCTCTGCCCTGGCACCTTCTTCCTGCTCGGGTCCCACCTCAATGTCACCTTACAGCCAGGGCTCCCCTGGCCACCCCATCTCCCATCTGCTGAGAACCTGAAGCGTGCCGGCTCCTACCCAGTGACCCTGTCTGGAAGCTGCCGGATAGTTTTCTCTCCCCACACATGGGGGCAGATTTAAAGCCTTCCCCTCATTCCCTGTGGCCGCTTGTGCTTTCTTAACCCTGAAAGCAGCAGTTTTCAAAACAGAACCTGGGCAGCCCCTGCCAGTGCCTGGGGGACCCCGGCCCCTGCCTGCAGCCCTCACCCTCAACACAGAGTGGGCCTTCGTGCTTTAGATGGGCTTCTCAGGCCAAGGGAAGTCAGAAAGTTGCTGAGTGGTGGCCTCTTAATCACATCAATAATAAGAGAGAGGACGGTTTCTCCATTGTACACGGGCCATCTCTGATAAGCTGGGCGAGGGCTGGGGTCATGGTCCCTGTTTTGTAGATGAGGACACTGAGGCCCGGAATGTCACGGGAAGATCCAGGCTCCTGGGGTTGCTCCCCCCCACCGGAGGGTCTGGCCCAGGGAGGAACTCACAGTCTTGAGCAGGAGGTAGTCAGCCGTCTTGGCTTCAGACCTAACGTCACCCTCATCGGGGCTCAGCAGATCCGTCAGGGAGGGGTGCTTGCAGGAGGATGGGGGGGCGGAGAGGGACAGTGGGCCAGAATCATCCTCCGCTCCCTGACTGCCCCTCAGTGCCCCACACCCCCAGCCCCACACCTCATCAAGCACCCACCTCCTCCTGCCTGTCACAGCTGAGGGGACAGGTGGCGAGCAGGGGTGAGGAAATGAGAGAACAGGGAAGAGAGAAAGGGGGAGGGAGTATGCTCTCTGTGCTCCTTGCTTGCGCTACCTCCGGTGAAGCTCTTGTCAGCATCCCCATTTTATAGAAGGGGAAACCAAGGCCCAGAAAGGTGACTGCCCAAGGTCACACAACTGAGTGGTGTGGCTGGGATTTAACTCCGGTCTGTCTACCTCAAAGGCCTGCACTCTTTACACACACACACACACACACACACACACACACACACACACGCAGGAAAGAAAAGGAAAAGGGAAAGAACAAAGGAAAGGAAAAAGGACAAAAGGGAGAGAAGAGGAAGAAAAAGTAAAACACCGCAGAGGACGGACAGGGGAGAAGGCATCGGACAAGACAAAGGGGCAGGATGGGAGAGCGGCCCCACCAGATCCCCGGGGTGGGGGGGGAATCCCTGAATCGCAGCTGCCTTCCCACTGACACCCCCACCCTCCGCAGGAGCACGAGGGGGAGGACGGGCCAAGGCCTCCTCCGGCTCAGCTCAGTGTTACCATGGCAACTCAGCAAATCCCCCAAATAGGTATCCCTCCGTCAGCAGAACAGGTGCACACCTGGCAGAGCCTCCTGCCTCCATACCCCCTGCACCGCCCCCCCC
>NC_043707.1:127067963-127091334 GCF_006229205.1 Suricata suricatta | reverse complement strand
ACTGGCCAATATTGTCATCAATACAAGATGGCTTTTATGGTATTTCAGGGAGTATAGGAGGTCTGAGCTGCCTGGTAGCACAGGTATTTGAATGATAGTGGTAGGGTGGAACATTCTAGAATGTCAAAAAGACAATGAAAATTTTCAGCAAGGTTAAAGAAAGTTCTTGCTAATCACGGAGTCCTTATTTGGGGATGTGTTTGCTTTGATAACAGATAGGCTCAAAGGGAGAGGAGACCAGAACATACACACACCGGGGGAAGGAACTCACCCATGAAACATGGGTGATGGATAAGTCAACCCAGCCTGTGGCCAAGCATCACAGATGCAACGCCGCGTGGGTGAGAACACTGCCTTGGTCGGTCCTGCCGTACCGGCTGCGTGACCACGGACAACTTACTAACCCTCTCCGTGCCTCAGTTTCCTCACCTATAAAGCGAGGATACGGTTCCTACCTCGCTGGGCTGTTGTGAGGCGTACCCAGCACTGAGCCTGGTGCATAGAAAGTGCTCTACGAATGTCAGTTAGTAAAATGGGGAGGGGGCCGGCCGGCCGCCCACCTGTCTCCTTTCGCAGGTTTTCCTCCAGCGTGGACAGCTTCACGTCGTATGAGTTGCGCATGGCAGTGATGTCCTCCTCCAGCCGGGCCCTGGACTCCTGCTCCGCCTCATAGTCGGCCCTCAGCTGGGCCAGGCGCTCCTCGTACTCCTGGGGCGGGGGGCGACATGGGGGGAAGCTCGGTATCACATCCCTGTGTCACAACACAGCTTTCTGTGTTTCTGGCATTCAAACGATCCAGGAAATACCGATAAGCCACAAGAACAGAGTTAAAACGGCCTACACAGACAGCCCTGGGATGATTCCTGGCTGGTGAAGACCTTTCCTAACTTTACTCTCCATTTTTAACAGGCCAATCATATAAGATTTGGTTGTAATCTGTCTTTCCACAAAGCAATATATCACGTGGGACGAATGGATAAAGCTGCGGTATGTATATACAAGGGAGTATTACTCGGCCATCGAAAAGAGTAATCTTGCCATTTGCAACTAGGTGGCTGGAACCGGAGGGTATCATGCTAAATGCAATTAGGCAGAGAAAGACAAATATCATATGACCTCACTCGTGTGAGGACTTTAAGACACAACAGATGAACATAAGGGAAAGGAAGCAAAAATAATATACAAACAGGGAGGGGAACAAAACATAAGAGACTCTTATCAGGGCACCTGGGTGGCTCAGTCGGTTAAGCATCCGGCTTCGGCCCAGGTCATGAGCTCACAGTTCGTGGGTTTGAGCCCTGATGTCGGGCTCTGTGCTGACAGCTCAGAGCCTGGAGCCTGCTTCGGATTCTGTGTCTCCCTCTCTCTCTGACCCTCCCCTGCTCGCACTGCCTCTGTCTCTCGAAAATAAATAAAAAATATTAAAAAAATGTTTTAAAAACATAAAAGACTCAAATATGGAGAACAAACAGAGGTTACTGGAGGGGTTTGGGGAGGGGAGATGGACTAAGTGGGTGAGGAGCATTAAAGAATCTACTCCTGAAATCACTGCTCACCATATGCTACCTAACTTGGATATAAATTTTAAAAATAAATTTAAAAATGAAACTAGCAACAAATCACAATGAAAGAAAAGGCAATATATCATGAATGGCTGTGCATGTCAATAAATATGTTTTAGCCAAATGGTCCTCAAGCTACCGAGGACAAAATACATTTTTATTCCTCTGCTTCTGCCTCCATCTTTGTTGTCACCTTCCCTCTGGTGCACAGAGCCTCCGGGCCTGCCCCCTCCTCCGCTCTTGCCCCGCCCCAGACCTTTCTCCCTAGGGCACCCTCACTCCCATCTGGTAGGCCGGGTCTCAATGCCTTCCTATATTAGTCCCCAGTGACCTTCATCTTAACTAGACCTCATTTTTGCCACATTGGGCACATGGGCCACTTTCGACTGGGAGACAGCCCCGCATGCCTCCTGCCTCAGGGCCTTTGCCCTTGCTTCCCCACACCCAGCAAGCTCCTTCTTCCAGCCTCAACTCAATAGCACCTCCTCCCAGAGGCCCTGCCTGACCACCCTCTCTGTCACTTCACTGATTTCTTCTTAGCATGGGTCAGAAGCTTCCCATCGTCTTCATCTATCTGAGTGTGGGTGTATCGTCCAGCTCCCCCGCGAGACGGCAAGCACGCTCTGCTCTCGCAGCCTCCATGCCCAGCACAGAGGAGGGGCTCAGTGGACACCCCGGAATCAGCAAGTGCACGGAGCAGACTGCTGGCCATAAGGGTAAACAGACTACTCATCTTCTGATGCACATTCCCCCAGGCGGGGCTGGGGGTTACGAGCTAATGACAGTATGTGACCTTGGGTGTCACGGAGCCCCTGAGAGGCGCCTGCTGCTGCAGTAGGCCAGAGGGGTGGGACAGGGGTAGGCGAGAGAGCCCCATGTGCATGCCCACCTCGCCAGGATGCTTCCAGAATCACAGAATGAGCACAGAATTCTACAACAGTACAGACGCTATGACATGGGCTCTCGGGGAGGGACAGAGGGGACAGAGGATTATTAAAACGTGACTGCACCTTCTGTGGCACATCTGAGACATGTCTGAGCCTCAGGGCAATGCACAGGGTTACGGAGGCCCATAGAGGTTCCACAACCTTCCCAGAACCACACAGCCCTCCAGTGGCCATGGGGAGACCTCCTACACCTCATCCGCTGTCTCAGCACCCCCTTCCCTTGCCCTGGCTTCCTCCCTTCCCACACTCATCACCCAGCCCCCTCCACAGTTCCTTCCCAGGGCTGCCCTGACCCCAGTGAAACCAGGCCTCAGCCTGCTCACACCTACACACTAGTCACCCCTGGCTGGAGACACAGGTGTATGTGTGCTCACACGTGCACATGCCCACATGCGCACATGCACACGCACGCACACACACACGCACACATGCACACATACAGCAGGACCAACTTCCAGGCCCAGTTGCAAATGTGTGACCCAGAACCAGAGTGGACGCTTAAGTGGCCCAGTGGCCCCTCCTGGGTCCTTCCGTTCTCCGCCCTCGGCAGCCCTCCACCCCTTCCTTTCTTGTCTCCTTCTTCCCAGGGAACACGGAAGGATGCCCTCACTCCCCAGTCCACATCGGCCTGTCATCTTCAGATGGTGTGTCCATCTGAAGCCAAGCCGCCCACTCAGTGACTTTGCTCTTCCCACCCCCACCTCCCGCCTGCACCGCGGACCTCCCTCTCCCTGTGCGGCCTCTGCGGTCACAGAACGTGCCCGTTACCTTCAGTACTCAGAACGGAACGTTTTCCCCAGGCGCACCTCCAGCAACAATGCCCAGCACCCACAGGTGCTCAGGAAGTGCTTGCTGATGATTGGGTAGGGGCTGGAGGACACCCCCAAGTCCTGCCTGGGGCCAGTTCCACCACCCAATGGTGAGAAGACACCCCCCACTCACAGCAGCAGGAAAGCTGCTGTGGCACTGATTCTAGAGAGGAGGACACATGCTCAGAGAGCTTAAACAACCTGCCCAAGGTCACAGAGCCCACCGAGAACTGGACTTGCAGAAGGTAAAAAGCTTGTCAGACCCTGGGAATCTTCTGGTCCAAACCCCCCACTTCCCTGGTGGTCAGGAGACTGAGCCCACAAAGTCACATCTCCAGCTCGTGGCTGAGCCCATCCCCGGCCCGGTGCCCTTGCCACTCCACACAGGGGCTGCCCCCCTTATCTTGAACATCCTGACTAGTTCTGGAATGGAAAGAAAAGCACAGTTCCAGACACATAGCAGGTGCTCAATAAATACGAGTCATAAGTGAAATGGGCAGGAAGGAGAGAGGGAAGACAGATACCCTCAACCCTTCCTCCAAGCGGGGCTCACAGAAGACACACCAGAGCCTGAACAAAACCCATGGTGGCCTCAGATGACGGCACTCTGAGGCAGCATCCATTATACCACGAGGAAGAGGCCAGCAACCCCGGGCAGAAGGACCATCCAACCACTGCTCCTTGGAGCAGCCAGCCTGGAGCAGAGCCTCCTCTATGATGACCAGTAGGGGGCGGTGGCACCTTGCTCAGCGGCCAGGGTACCTGCCCACCCGCCCAGGCTCCCTCAGGAGGAAGCTTCCATCCCAGCCCCCCGCCAAGCCTCCCAGCCCTACTGTTCAGTGACTGATGGCCACCTGTTGACCGTGATTCCAAAGCCCACTCTGAACCCCAAAACGTGGTTCCTCTCATTCCGTGGGCTTGTGCTCAGCCATCCCCAAAGGCCCCCTCCCCGCACACCTCCCCCCCAGGAGCGGGGCCCGGAGCCCCAGAGACAGACCTGACATCACCTTCCTGCCAGGGCCCTCAGGCCCGCAGAGGAAGGGCAATGAGCCCTAAGCTCCCATGACCTTCACAGGGGCCAGGACAAAGGCCACATCAGGGGTCACAATGGAGCCTCTCCCCAAGGAGTAAAAGCCTCTGCCGGTCACAGGCAGCCCTTGGGGGCTCAGGTGGATTTCTCCCAGTCCTGCAGCCCACGGGACCCAGACTCCCAGGCCTTACCCCATCTGCCCCCCAGAGGCTGGGCCCCAGCTCCCCATCCATCCTCACCAGGGCTTCCAGGGGCCCCAGGGCTGATCCCACCTGAGGTTACAGCTGAGAGGTAGACACATCCAGACCCCAGTCCCTGAAGAGCTGTCCCTGCCTGGCATTGTTCCTCCACCAGGAAAGAGCCAATGTCCCACGCCCATGCGCGGGTCTCTGAATGGGACCCTCAGCCGGCAGGATCTCCGGAAGCCAGCAGGGCCTGTGGACAGAGTCTAAGCAGGCAGTTAGGAAGTTCAGGCGAGTCGGGCTGCATAAGTCCCCCTCTAGGGATCTGCCTGACACCCGTCAGTCAGTGTACTACTATTGCCTGCCCTGCTGGTCACCGGAGATGCTGGAAGGCACACATGTGGGAGCACGACCCGGGCACCCCTAGGTGGCAGCTTTTTCAGGAAAGCCAGCACCCCACATATCCACTGATCAAATGGGTGCCTGGGGGCTCCCCACTGCCCACCCGGGCTGCCCAGCTCTCACTGGCACCTGCAGAGGGCTCAACTCCCTTCCACTCTGACCACCCCTGTCTGGGGGACAGCCCCTTCCCACCACCCAGAAGGCCTTTTCCACTCCCAGCAGCCCACGGTCACCCCTTCTGGGGTGTTGAGGAGAGACGGCATTCCTATAGATGCCCCCACACCCCTCCCTGCCCACCCCATACAGGCCCTGACCTGGAGTGGACTGCACTCTGCAGTCAGGACCCGAGTTCACATCCCAGCTCCGACTCTCCTTAGCTATGTGACCTTGGGCAAGTCACAGCACCTCTCTGAGCCTCAGCCTTCTGAGCTCCAAAATGGCCGCACCTGCCCGCCATTCTCCCACCTGCCCAGGGGCTCACCTCCCGGATCAGCTGCTTCTCCGCCTCCGTGTCAGCGGGGATCACAGGTGGGGGCACCAGCTTCTCCTCGATCTGGACAGGGTTTAGGGGCACCTGACTGGACAGCAGGGCTGGGAGACAGGCGGAAAATGTGGGCTGTGACCAAGGTGCACACAGGTTGCGGGAACTGAGCAGAAATCCATAAAGAGACAACTACATGCTTATTCAAAACAAACTTCACAGTTTTGGATTTATTTTAAGCACATCTCTATACAAGACGCTAATTTACCCAGTCATTCAACAAATATTTCTTGAGAACCTGTATGTTCTAGGCATAGGGACACAGCATCAAACAAAACAGACAAAACTCCACACCCACATTGGGTTTTCAGTTGGAGGAAGGAGGCACACAAAATAAATAAGCAAAATGCCAGCACTGTACAAAGGGATGCGTTCTAGAAACAGAAAGAAAGGAGGGAGGGTGCTCAGGAGTAAGAACCAAGGGGAAAGGTTACAATTCAAACAGTGCACTCAGGAGACTTAGACCAAGGTAAGGCAAAGGCAGTGACCTGACGGGTGGTAGAGAGAAGCAGGCGGAGATCTTGGGGAAGAGCTTTCCAGACAGAAGGGAGCAGTGAGTGCAAAGGTCCTATGGCAGATGAGAGCCTGGACTGTTCCAGGAATAGCCAGGAAGCCAGTGTGGCTGGAGTGGAACAAGGAAGGGAGAGAATGGTGATGAGGAAGTCCAGAGGGAACGGAGTGGATTGTGGGGGCCCCGGAAGCCATGCTGAGGGCTTTGGCTTTGACTCGGGTGAGCAGGCCACAGAGGGTTGGCACAGGGCAACAAAAGGACTTGCATTTGAACAGGACTGCCCAGGCTGCACTGGGGCACAAGGGCAGACACCAGGATACCTGCTGGGGTATGGGCGTGCTCTGCAGTAATTCAGGTAGGAGATGCTAGCGACTCAGGGGACCGCAGAGGACAGATTCTGGACATTATCTTAAAGGTAGAGACCAGATCTACTGCTGGACTCGATGGGGGTTTGAGCAAAAACAAGAAATCAAGGGTGACACCAGGTTTCTGGCTTGAACACTCGGAAGGAGTTGTCATCACCTGCATGGGGACAAGCGGGTTGGGGAGGAGCAAGAGCCCAGGGTCGGACATACTAGGTTCGAAATGATCACTAACAGCTGGATATTCAAGCCTGGCGTTCAGGGGACACTGTGTAACAACTGTTTCTTTTTTTTTTTTTTTACATTTTCCATATTTTTATGATGTTTAACATCATGGGGGACTTGCCAGCCAGGGAGAGACGCCCCTTGCAGGGCCAGCTAATTCTTGGAGAGAGCCAACAACCTGCCGGCCGTTATTAGCTCACTTTCACCTGCCAACCGAGAACTGCCAAGTCCACACCACACATCCCTTCTGTCTCACACTCCCAGCGGGATCTGCCGGGCCCGAACCCCCTGAGGGCCAGGGCTAGATGAGCAGCCCTGCCCCTGAGCCCCAACTCACGGGAATTATTCGCTTTTTTAATATTTTTTTTAATGTTTATTTATTTTTGAGAGACAGAACATGAGCTGGGGAGGGGCAGAGGGAGAGAAGGAGACACCAAATCTAAAGCAGGCTCCAGGCTCTGGGCTGGCGGCACAGAGCCGGATGCTAGCCTCGAACCCACGCACTGTGAGATCATGACCTGAGCTGAAGTCAGATGCTTACCTGACTAAGCCACCCAAGTGCCTTGGCATTATTCAAACCAGCCAGGCCTACTCTGTTACTCTGGCCCTGCGCTCCCCACAGAAACCCCAGTAAGGGCTCCAGATCCAGCTCTGGCTCCGGATCCCCCTTACCCCTCCCTCCTCCCCAACCAACACCAGCGCTTCCCCCTGCGGCCCTGTGTGGTGTTCCATGCCTCTCCATCAGGAGTAACACTGACCTCCCTGAGCCCCCACTCAGTCCCCTTTATAAACTAAGACCTCAACACAAGGCCATGTTGGAGGGCCACATGTGAGCCAGGGACACAGAAATGGGGCTTAAGGCCATGAGGTGAAGCCACCTTGGAAATGAGCATGGAGAGAGGTCAGGATGGAGGCCCGAACCTAGTGAGCCCCACGTGGGGGTGGGGAGAGGGGAGGACTTGGCCAGGAGCCTGAGGAGCAGCAGCAGAGGGAGGAGGAGCACCAGGACACAAGGCGTCCAGAAACCAAGGGTTTCAGGGAGGAGGGAGGGGATGGGGCATCTGGGTGACTCAGTTAAGCATCTGACTTTGGTTCAGGTCATGATCTCACAGTTCGTGAGTTTGAGCCCTGCATTGGGCTCACTGCTGTCAGTCTGCTTGGGATTCTCTCTCTCTCTCCTTCCCTCTCTCCCTCTCCCCCACCAACCAAAATAAACATTAAGAAGAAGGAGGAGGAGGGAGGGTGTTGACTAAGGGAGCTGACACGGGAGGCCTGAGGTGAGACCCCCAGACTGAATGAGGAGGACAGGAGGATAACGAGGGCAGATTCCATGTGTCGGGCGCAGGGCCTGCGGCACCTGGCGCAAGGGAGAGCAACTGGGGCCACTGGAGCCAGGAGAACAAACAAGTGTTTCAGGTTTGGCTGAACGGGGAAGACAGAAAGAGGCCAGGAACCACAGGGAGAGCAGGGCTGAGGGCTGGGACTGATGAGAAGGTCCACAAACAGAGGGTGCTCAGTGAGCTTTGAATGGATGGGTGAGTGGGTGAGTGGGTGAGTGGAAGCACAGATAAAAGGGCAGATGACAGCATGGAGTGAACCAGTGAGGGGAGGTACAGATGGTAGGATGGATGGGACCGGTAGATAGAATGCGTAAATGGATGGGTAGATTAAACAGATGGTTGTTGAATAGACGGGTAAGTGGGTAGATGGATAAATAATGGAGTGGGTGGGAGGGTGGGTAGGTCGATGGAAGGGTAGGTAGATGAATGAGTAAATGGGTAGGGAAGTAGATGGGTGGATAAATGGGTAGACTGGTGAGTGGATGGGTGGATGGCTGGGTGGGGCGATGGAGTGGTAGATGGATGGATGGATGGATGGATGGATGGGTAAATAGGTGAATGGATGGGTGGATGACTGGGTGGATGGGTAGATGGATGGATAAATGAGTAGATGGATAGATGGATGGACGGGTAGATAGGTGAGTGGGTGAGTGGATGGGTGGATGGGTGGATGGGTGGATGGATTGATGGATGGATGGTTAGATAATTGGTTAGAGAGTTGGATGATTGGATGGATGGATGGACAATTGTTTGGATAGTTAAATGATTGGATAGATGGATGGATCAATAGATCAATTGATGGTTGGATGGGTGGATGACTGGGTGGATGGGTAGATGGATGGATAAATGAGTAGATGGATAGATGGATGGATGGGTAGACAGGTGAATGGATGGGTGGATGAGTGGATGGATGGATGGATGGATGGATGGATGGATGGATGGATGGATGGATAGGTGAATAGATGGGTGGATGGCTGGGTGGGTAGGGGGGTAGGTATATGGATGGGTGGGTAGATGGATGAGTGGATGGATAAGTGGATGAAAGGGTACACAGAATGGATGGACAGAAGGAAGGTGGGTGGGGAGATGGATGAATGAACAGATGGATTCTGGCTCTTTTGTGCTCCCTTCCCCAAGGGATCCTCAGGTAAACAAAACCCTGGAGTCTGCAAGGACCTCTGTGCCACAGGTATCGATTTCTACTTGCCAGATGACAGCCTAATATCTGGGTGCGAGAGCTGCAATCACAAGGTGCCTAAGTGGGAGAGGGGGTGGCACGTGGGGGAGTGAGTCACCGGCTGTTAAGCTGCACAGCGTCACGATGCTGCTGCGGAGACAGGAAGGAGATGGGGGGTGGGGATGGGGGGTGTGCAGCTGGGAAGGGGGAGCAGGCGACAGAGCCTGAAGCGGACGGAACAGGCTGGACAGACCTCTTGCGGAGTCCGTCAGTGCAGACACCGTCCAGCTGTCACACACAGGGCTCTCTCTGTTCTAAAGCTACATAGGACGCCTGGGTGGCTCCGTCCTTTAAACCTCTAACTTCCGCTCAGGTCATGATCCGCCATTCTTGGGTTCAATCCCTGCATCGGGCTCTGTGCTGACAGCCTGGAATCTGCTTCAGATTCTGTGTCTCCCTCTTTCTCTGACCCTCCCCTGCTTATGCTCTCTCTCTCTCTCTCTCTCTCTCAAAAATAATAAATATTAAAAAAAATTTTTGTAAAGCTATGCAGGCAAAAAGTGGAGAGGACATGTGCCTTCGCTTCCCCTCTCTCAGATGAAAAGCCGGAAGCAGAAGACAAAGGGAGGGAGCCTTTCTCCTCCATCCGGGCCCTTCCTGTCCCGCCTCCCCTTGCTACGCACCTGACAGGTTGCCGGGGCTCATCTGCTGGGCCAGGATCGCCTTCAGCTTCTTGATCTCCTCCTGGTACTCGCGCAGGAGGGTGTCCTTGGGGTCCTCGTTGATGCGGGGCTTGTTCCTGATGCTCTTGGCCCGGTTGGCGTAGCGCAGTGTGCTGAGGGTCTCGTCGTAGTTGTTGTCAGCAGGGGACAGGCAGGCCACCATCAGCGTCTTCGTGTTGCCCCCCAGCGAGTCCTGCAGCAGCCGAGTCAGCTTCGAGTCCCGGTAGGGGATGTGTTTGCAGCGCCCATCCACCAAGGCCGAGATGACGTTGCCCAGCGCGGACAGCGACAGGTTGATCTTGGTGGCCTCCTTAAGCCGCTCCCCCGTGGCCCCCGTCTTGGACTGCCGCTCGCTGCCCGCCAGGTCCACCAGGTTCAGCTTGCCCGCCCGGAGGTGGTCCTTGCCCCGCTCATCTGCAGACGGACCAGGCAGAGGGGGAGGACACTGAGCCACCGGGCACCGAGATCTCTCAGCCGCTGAGGGTCTGTTAGCCACACAGGAGCCCATGAAAGTGGCACAATTACTGCCCCCATCTTCCAGATGAGGAAACTGAGACTCAGAAAGGGCATTTAATTTGCCCAAGGTCACACCGCTGCTAAGTGGTGAATCCAAGATCAGAACACAGGGCTGCCTGACTTGGGGAAGGGGGGCTGGGGGGTCCAGACTATTCTCTGAGTGCAGCAAGACTTCTTTCGGGGAGAACAACAGCTCCCCTCCAGATTTCCTGGGAAGCCTGGGTCACCAGCACCTCGCATCCTTCAACGCAAAAGACACTGGGCTTTAAGAGGCTCTTCCCAACCCACCCCTGCCTCCTCCTTGCTGTCTGACCTTGACAGAGCCATGTATCTCTCTGATCCTTAAGGTTCACATCAACAAAATGAGACTACCTACAACTCCTCACTGGGGCTGGTTGTTGGGAGGAGTAAAGTAAACGGACAGCGCATTTTTATGGAGTCGGTCCCAGCACACGCAGGGGTTCGTTCCCCAGAGAACAAGCCCAGTTCTGAGGTGACGGTGACTGAGGTCACGAGAGCAAGGCAGACCCAGTGCTGAGGGTGACAGGAGTTGGGCCCGGTGGGTAGCAGGGGCTTAGAGCACAGGGACTGAACACACAGATCGTGGGGGTCCGATCTTGATTCTATTTCTTAGTAGCCATGAAACTTGGGGGAAATCACTTGACTGGGTTTCCAACAAGATGGGAGGGGGCAGGCAGGCGGTGGGGGGAGGGGGGGCAGGCGGGCGGGGAGGCAGGGCTTCCTCCTCAGTCTCCTGCTGGTTGAACTGGCCTAGTTTTGCCCATGTGCACAGCAACCTGAAGTCAAGAAACAGAAAGCCTGGCGGGCACCCAGTAGAGGCTTGGACATGTGAGGAGCTTGAAGTTTGAGGCTTTTTTTAAAGCAGGAGCAGGAAGGAGGAACTTGGAATTGTGCTTTTGGAACGCTATTGGCTGGGGGCTCAGTCGGAAGCAGCCGACTTCAACTCAGGTCAGGACTTCGCAGTTTGTGGGTTTGAGCCCTGCATCAGGCTCTGTGCTGACAGCTCAGAGCCTGGAGCTTCAGATGCTGTGTCTCCCTCTCTCTCTGCTCCCCCCCTCCACTCCTGCTCTGTCACTCTCTCACAAAATTAAATAAACATTTAAATAAATTTTTAAAAATCTGACTCAATCTCAGCTCAGGTCATGATCTCTCGGTTCGTGAGATCAAGCCCCACATCAGGCTCTATGCTATCAGCCTCTCTCTCTGCCCTTCTGCTCATACTTGCTCTCTCTCTCTCTCAAAATAAATAAACTTAAAGCAAGAAAGCTCTTGGCAGAATGAACCAGAAACCCTAAAAACAGGTTTATGCCCTTTGCCCCAGGAGGTCTACTCCAAGAAGTATAATCCAAGGAAACGACTCTAAACGCAGAAAAGGGTTTATGCACAAAGATGTTCATCATGGCATTATTTACAACACCCGAAACTGGAAACAACTTTATTGCCCTCTAAGGATGCTTAGACAGGAGCATTCACAATGCACTGTCCCTCAGGCAGCACCCTTGGTCACAAAGACATAGCAAAAATGATACTCAGTGACAGCATGGGGGACAAAACACAGGGGAGAAACTATATTCATAGTGTAAGATTCTGATCGTGTTTATAATTTTCGTAGGGGAAAAAAAAGGGACCAAAAAAACCCAATATGCTCAAATGCTAATAGTCAGTTATGTTTCTGAGTAATTTTCCCCACTTTTCTCTAATCCCTAAATTATCTTTATTGAACTTACTTTTTTTAAGATTTATTCTTTTTTTTTAATTTTAAAGCTTTTTTAAAATGTTTATTTATTTTTGAGAGAGACAGAGAGCGTGAGTGGGGGAAGGGCACAAAGGGAGGGAAACACAGACTCTGAAGCAGGCTCCAGGCTCCAGGCTCTGAGCTGTCAGCGCAGAGCCCAACGTGGGGCTTGGAACCCCTGAGTGGTGAGATCATGACCTGAGCCAAAGTCAAACACTTAACCAACTGAGCCACCCAGGCGCCCCTATTGAACTTATTTTAAAACGGAAATGATAAAAACCTTTTAAATTTGTTTAAAAGCCTGTTTCCAAAGAAAGCCTGTTTCCAGGCAGCCTGCCTCAAGCTCCAAAACCAAGAGGTGCAAAGACCAAGAGGCGCTCGCTTTGTCCTCCCCTGCCCTGGTCCCTGCCCCCCCCACACCTCATCACGTGAGGCTGTGACCTCATGGACCCCACCCTCCTTGTATCAGCGCCCCAGGGAGTCACAGACCCAGGACACACAAGCAAGTTGGCCTGGACCCAAGTTCCCACACATGGCTGGGCCATGTAGTAGGAGGTGCCCCAACCTTGACCATGGGTCAGGGATCTCTCCAGAATTATGCTCCCGGTTGGGCGGAGGCTGCATCCTGCTGCAGTGTTCTCGAGAGTTCTATTCATGATGTACCACAGGCATGGAGGCAGCTGCCGTGTTTGTGGGAAGAACCCAGATGTCAGAGAGACGGGGGTTCAAATACCTCCGTTACTGGTGCAGAAATCTGCACAAGCAACCGGCTGCACCTCTCAGAGCCTCGGTTTTCTCATCTGTACAATGGGAATTAGAAACAAAGATGTGTTTCTTCCCTTCCTCTTCCCTTCCCCAGGGACTCTTCCAGAAAGGAGGAGGAGGGAGATGACTGAAGAGCGGAGAGCACTGCCTAGAAGGAGGACAATCCAAAAGCTCCAGGTGGCACATTCTGGGGACAGAGCCCTGGGATCGATGCCCAGCTCTGACACTTTTCCAGTCGTGGGGCCTTGCCTTCCGCGTCTGTAAGGTGGGGATGATGTTGGTAGCCACCTCCCAGGGTTGCTGTAAGGAGCAAATGAGCTAAAGCAATAAGCTCTGCGGCCCGTACTAAGTGCTCGCTGGGCACAAGCTTTAGTATTTTCATTACTGTTGTCCGTGACGTTTATCCTAGAAATACGGGCCTGAACATGGGACGGGACTGTTGGGTCGAGAGTCTCTGCTCCCAGTTTCAGAGGGGCCCCGCCGCCCGGCGCCCCCCTGCCCACGTACCCACAGCGTCGATCTCGATGCCGATGGTGAAGACGGAGTGGGAGCGCGAGGAGTCCTTGTTCATCAGCGTGTAGCCCACCGCGCGGTTCTTCCAGCCGGCCTCCATGATGCGCTCGCACTGGGCCACGCTGTGCACCGTGTGCATGGAGAGCCCCTTCACGTACACCCCCTTCTCCGGGTGCTCCTTCAGCTGGGGGGCACAGGGGCGGGTCAGAGCCGGGTGGGACCACAGACCCCCGCGGAATCCGGGGAAGGGCCCAGCTCGGCCGCCTCTGCCCTCCTGCGGTGCCAGCCGCCGCTCAAACTTCCTGCAACAGGCCGGAGCTTTGTTCCATGTGGAACCGGCCTCAGACTCACCCCACCTCCTACCTGCTGTGGGACCTTGGGCCAGTGACTTAACTGGTCTTAGGCCTCAGTCTCCACATCTATAAAATGGGTATGTGATACTCATCTCTTGGGGTTGTCGTGAGGTTTCAGTCAAATAAGGCCCGACCAATGCTTGTCACAGTGCCTGGCTCATGGCAAGTGCCCCATAAATGCCAGCAGCTGTCCGCACTGCTGATGTCAGTGCTATCATTATGAAGGAAGTTTCTAGACTGGGAGCTTTAGTTCCCAGGGGCTGACCCTGTCATCACCCAAGGGCTCTGAGGTCTTCTCTTTTGCCCTGTCAGTATGGCTCCTGATCCCCCTCTGCTGTGACTCCGGGGACACAAGAATGTTTCCAGACCCTTGGATCATGGCCAGTGTAGGGCCATTTGCTGCCAAGAACTCCCGCTGGCCCACAGCTCGGGCGGCCCCCCACCCTCAGCGTGATGGCAGCCAGTAAATTAATTTATCTGACTGCTCTCTGCTTCCTCTCCAGGCAGCCAAGTTATTTTGCTGCTGACACAGAGCTGTGAGATGAAATATTTGTCAAGTGTGAGGAAATAAAAGTACTCTGGCAAAGAGCAGAGTGAATTAGGACAAGTTATCTCTCTGCTGGTCTGAGCCCAGGGAGGCTCGGGTGGTGTGATCCAGGCAGCCGCTGGGTCCCTGGGGACTCGGACCCCTGCCGCCTGGGGCCTGGGGGCGCGCGGGCTTGCTCTATCCACTTACATGTGGAGAAACAGCCAGACCCAGAATGAAGGACCCGGCTTCACGGAACGGAAAAACAACTGAGGTGCAGAATTATTAAGTGATTTGCTGAAGCTCACAGAGCTATTAGTGCCCACAGGGCAGCAGTGGGGTCATAGGCAATGGAAGATTCTAGAGGCAGTCTATGGAGAGAGGCTGAAGCATCCTGGAGTCACTGAAGCATGATGATAAAGGGCTGACCTTGACCTAGAAGCTGGGGGTGAGGATGGAGCACCAAGAGCAGAAGCAGGAGACCCTGCAGAGGGTGGCCTCAGGTGTCCTGAAGTGTCGCTGCAGCATCTCAGTGACCATCCCTGCTTGGCCTCAGAGCCGGCTCCTGGGACCGGAAGCTGCCTGCGCACAGCAGGCCTGGTGACGGCGGCTGCTCCGGCCTCGGGGAGAGGCAGTCAGCTACTGAGACCTGGGGAAGGGACCTGGCTCTGCCACTTGCTGGCTGGAGAAGCCAGTTTGCCTCTCTCCGCCTCAGTTTCCTCATCAGTCAAATGGTAACAAATCCTACTTCTGGAAGACAGCTACGAGGACTCAGAAAAGGACAGATGTAATCCCAGTTCTGAGGGGACGTGGAGGAGGTGCAGCCAGCAAGTAAGAGGGGCGGGGGGCAGGGGGATGGGGCCTGGGTGCGGAGGGGGGGGGGGCAAGGCCTCATGTCAAGCTGCCACCGCCCTATTTTTAGGCCCTGGAAAGCTTGCGCCCCCACCTCGAGCTCCCCCACTGTCTTGGGCCCCCTTGGCCTCAGCCCTGCTCTTCCTGGGAGGCTCTGAGTTCCTGGGGAACTACTCCTCCCCGCAAAGCAGCGCAGAGCCTGTCACCATGGCAACGGATGGGATGCCGCCAGCGTGAAGGAAGGGCTCCTGACACTGTCCCCCCTCCCGCCCCCGCCCCAGTGCACTGAGAGGCTCCCAAGGCCTCACCTCCAATGCCCAGTATGAGCAGTGGGGGGAGAGAGTGAAACTGCTTCCCCAAACCCCTCCTCGCCCAGGCTGATCTAACCTCTAATTACCAAACTCTCAGGCCCTGGGGCTCGAGCTTGTGCTGTGGGGCCTGGCCTCCTGGGTTCAAGTGCAGTCTCACCCTTTCCTGACTGCGTGCCCGGGGGCTGGTCATACTCCGTGCACTGAGCCTCAGTTTCCTCCTCTGCAATAAAGGAGCAGCACAGCGCGCACTCCTCCTAAGGCGGTTCTGAGGTCGACAGGAGCACCTTCAGCACCTTCTCCAGGAGGCGGCGGGTCCACCCCCAACCCAGTGCCCCCGGGGGAGCGTCCCAGAGTGCAGCTGTCACTGGCGGCCCCTGCCCCCCACACCGGTCCGCCCTGACTCACCAAGCCTTAGGCGTGGGGCCCAGACGGGGCAAGGGCACCGCTGCCAGCCCTCAGGGCCTGGGTAACAGAGGCCATTCTAGGGTCCCCAGTGTTGAGGGAGGAGAGGGCCCCCTGATGTCCCAGCGCAGGTTGGCAGGGGACCTTGATCGTCCCAGACTGGCCTTTTGGGACTGACACATGGGAGCAATGCCTGTGCCTTCCTCCTCTCCCCTTTATCCTGTCGGGGGCTGAGCTGTAGAACTCAGATGCTCCGGCGCCAGAAGAGAGAAGACACTAGAAAGACTCCCAGTGGGCGGCTGGGGGTTCCAGCCCAGAAAGCGCAAAGCACCGCTGTGTGGGGAGTGGGTAGGGGACAGGCCAGGTCCCAGCCAGCATGGGGACGGGAAGGAAGGGAGGTCACACCCCTGTGGACCTGCAGTAGCACGTGGCCCGGCAGCTGGCACAGGGAGGCCTTCCCGTCTTTGCTGAATGAATGAATCACTCGATGGATGTGCCTCCCTTGACTGGAGCCCCATTACTGGCTTCTTATTGCCCTAGGGGTTTTCCAGATTGCTGGCCCCCCAAAATACTGGGAGGAAACCCTCACACAAGTTCTGGTACCAACACCGTTACTAGTGACTAGCTGTGTGGCCTTGGCCAAGTCCCTTCCCCTCCCTGGGACTCACTGTCCTCATCTGCACCAGGAAAGGGCTGACTAGAAGCTCTCTATGGGTCTTTCCAGATCAAATTTTTAAGGCATTTTCCACCATACGGCCGGAACAAACACATTTTTCAAGACTGCTGCTCCCTGAGGTGTGATTTGTTCACTTGGATCACAGAGTGGTCAAGGGTCAGAGAGAAACACACAGACCCCCGCCCCTCCCAGATGAGCCCAAGGCAAGTGGGCAAGTGGTGCGGGGTGGTCAGGGGGCAAGCAGGAGGCTGAAGCTGAGTAGGGGAATAGCCCTGCCCCCACATGGGGAGGGGGTGGGGGCAACCAGGTGATTCCCACATCCTGTCAGATCTGGAGGCCATGCAGGGCAGGAGGGCTGGGAGGTATCATAGCACCCCTCATCTGGTTCTCCTTCCCTGCCTCTCCCATCCCGTGGCTGTCCAGACGCACGCCCTGGGAAGACTTCAGCAGTTTGTCATCGAAAATGTCAAACCCTGGGGATCCTTGGTGGTTCAGTCGGTTGAGCATCTGACTTTAGCTCAGGTCATGATCTCAAGGTTCGTAGGTTCGAGCCCCATGTCGGGCTCCGTGCTGACAGCTCAGAGCCTGGAGGCTGCTTTGCATTCAGTGTTTCCCTCTCTCTGCCCCTCCACTTCTCATGTTCTGTCTCTCTCTTTCTCAAAAATAAAGGTTAAAAAAACATGTTCAACCCTGACTTTGTGGCTTCCTAGCCTCAGGCAAGTTACCTTCTCTCTCTAAATGGTTTTACCTATAAAATGGGAATCTCCAGGGGCACCTGGATGGCTCAGTCGGTTAAGTGTCCGACTTTGGCTCAGGTCATGATCTCACAGTCTGTGGGTTCGAGCCCCATGTCGGGCTCTGTGCTGACAGCTCAGAGCCTGGAGCCTGCTCAGATTCTGTGTCTCCCTCTCTCTCTCTGCCCCTCCCCTGCTCACTCTCTGCTCTGTCTCTCAAAATAAAATAAAGACATTAAAAACAATTTAAAAAAAAATGGGAATCTCCGTGGCAACCTCCTGAGGGGAGATGCTCCCTCAGCTGGGGCATTCTGACCCGGAGGGAGGTGAGCTCACTCCAGTGCTGGTCGTGGGCCCCTCGGGGGGTCCACTGGTTGCCTGGTTGGATAAGGGGCCGCAGGAGCATCTGGCCACAGAACTACCTCGGCCTCTCCCAGCTGGCCTCTCCTCCTTGGACCTGGCCTGGCCTGCCCAGCATTTAAAGAGCCCAGATAGGACACATGACCAAGGCCTCATACTAACGCCTAGACCTGGGTCCAGCCTTGTCACCAACTGGCTGTCCAGTGGGTCACCTCACTGAGTTCCTTAAAGGGTCAGCCAAGTTCTGCCATTCTTTACAGACCCCCTCTCAAAGCATCTAATGCTGCTGCACCTTGCTGGGAAATGCTGTTCTTTTCTTCTGACTCCAGCCTTTTAGAAGAGGGGAAAAGTCACAAAATGTGTGTGATTCTCCGTGACCAGTCAAGCCAGCCCTGACTCCTTCTTTGTGGGTGGTCCTGAACTCCTGAGAGCCCCAGTCACATTTCCTGGAATCCCGATGGCATGAAAGCGCTCACCTGCCGATGGCCTTATGTGCGCCTGCGCTCTGTGAGCGGCACGTCCTCACCACCCTCTTCAGTCCCCACAACTACTTTATAAGGTGGTGTCATCCGTCCTGGGGTGTCCCCACACCAGACCCCTTTCTAAAGGGAACAAAGTCTCAGAATCTGAGGCCACCAACAGTGAAATGGGATGTTTGAGATTCAGGACCTTAAAGTCAGACAGACCTGGATTCAAATCCAGTTTGGGCCACCAACTTAGGCAAGCTAACTAAGCTAAGCGTCCCTTCTCACCCTGGCAGACTGCAAAAAACAGCTACCTGGCCAGATGACCACGACTGTGACACAAGATCATGTACCTAAAGCAGTCAGGGAATCGTGCCCAATAAATGATGATCGTTACTTTTTTTTTTAGTTTGAAGGGCCCTTAGAGAATTTCACAGTAATTTTTTCAGAAGTGGAACCCAGTTTTCAAATGAAATCTATCACAAGACTCCATCTATTTCACCTGAGACAGACGGCACTCCCTAGGTGAGGGGAGAGACCCCTGCAATGCATGGTCGGGGCAGGCCCTTTAGCCACTCCCCTGCAACAGGGACTCGGAGATGCCTCCAAAATTCAAGTTTGAAAGTCCCTGCTCTAGTCCGAAGTGGCGCATGTGCCCTCAGGACACCCTCGCTGTGTTTCCGGGGGAGCATGTCCTGATGCAGCCCCCTCTCCACCAGCCCTGACCTGCCCACGCCACACCTGCACGCCCACCTCCAGCTTCCGCTTGCTGTCAGCCCCCAGCAGGTCATGGACGTCTTCATTGTAGATCTCCAGGTAGGAGGCCCGGACCAGGAACTTGGTATTCTCTGCACACTGCAGGGGTTGGGCAGGGACAGCACCGACACCTGAGCACCTGCTGCCAGACCGGCCCCTGCACCTGAAGCCCTCTTCAGCCAGGACGTCACGAAAGGACATCAAGGCAGGAGAGGCGACGTCGAGGGGAGGGGAGCCCCCAACCCTGCCTGGCAGGCTGCCCGTCCCCTCTCCAGCTCAGTGAGGCCTCTGCTTCTCTGGCTTGTGTCATTCTTATATTGCTACTGGCGCATGCTTTCTCCACAAGCCTCAGGAAGAAGGAAATGGGAGCGGTCTCCCCACTATTCAGGTAGAGAAACTGAGGCCACAGGCCTCCACTCAGCTGTCGAGTCCCGGCAGGCTCTGAGGTGCTCCGAGTCCATGCCGTTGGAGGGAAGTGCTCCAGGATCATCCAGGGTAGGGTCTCAGGAACCCCCAGGCCGCCCCTTCCCTCCAGGAGGCCCATACCTGGACGCTCTCAAAAACGTGCTCGAAGGCCCTGGGGATGATGCCTCTCTGGGAGGAGGGCTCCGGCAGGCCCTGCATGGTGAAGGACTTCCCGCTGCCCGTCTGGCCATAGGCGAAGATGGTGCCGTTGTAGCCTTCAGTGACACCCTGCGTGGGAGGACCAACCCCAGGGCTCAGCCGGCCGAGCCCTGCTAGACTCCGCCGCTGGCCGTGCGGTAGAGAGATAAGTCACAGCTCTGTCCTCAAGGGGTCCATCTCCTGGTGGGGGAGACTGTCCCTGCGTGGTGTTAAGGGCTTGTGCGGTGGAGCCTGGCCCCTGTCTCAGGGGTTCAATTCCAGCTTCACTCTTTTCCTGTGTGCCCGGGGAACCGGTCTTACTTAGGCACCCTGAGCCTCAGTTTCCCCTCAGGAACAGAACAGCACCTCCTTCTAAGCCTGTGGTGAGGTTTGCATGCAAACTATTTCCTGCCCTGGAGCACGGAAGGCTGGCATACAGGGGCACTCACTAAGTGCCTGAAATGTGGTGGAGACAGACCTGGACGAGTGACTGTCAAGGGGACGGGGAAGTGCATGTAACATGGAAGTTCGGCAGCAAGAAAGGAGAGGGAGTTGGGGGTGGGGAACCCCCCCGGGGAGGGTGGACAGAGTGGGGGGAGCTGACAGTGAGAAAGAGGAAGGCATTCCAGGCTGAGGGGGTGCAGAGAGGTCAGAAGCTGAGAGCAGGTGGAGCCGGGCCGAGGGGGAGGGAAGAAAGGAGCAAAGCGATGGCAACCCCGAAATCGCTCTTTATTCACGGGCACATCTATTCCACCCACGGGCATGCGGGCTGGGGACATGGCAGTGAACGAGGTGAACCCCAGTCCCTGCCCTCACAGAGCTCGCGAGGTCACTCAGCATGGGGCAGGGGAATTCTGGGTCAGAACAGGGGCCCCACAGGCCCACCTGGCATCTAGGCCCAGTAACACTGCGAGGACCCACCTTGTGGGCCACCATGGGGGCCACCATGGGGCTCAGGATCCCAGAGGAACTGCTGGGGAAAGAGCCTGGAAGTCAAGCTTCTGCACATGGCCCCGCCCCTTGTGCCGGGGGAGAGGCAATGGCAGACCTATCGCCCAGCCAGGAGCCACCGCTGGGCTCCTCAGAGTGGGGGACAGATGCAGGGTCACCATGGTGCAGGGCCCAGAACATCAGTGTCACCCCAACCCGGAGAAGACATTCTATACAAAATCATCTATCGCTTCACTGTCCAGTAGGGTAGTCATCAGCCACACTAGCAACGGGCCCAGTGCGACCGAGGAACTGAATTTATTTTATTTTAGTTAATATACATTTAACTGAAGCAGTATAAAATATTTTTCTGTTACACGGAACTTTATTTTTTGTCACAGTTCGTTTGAACTGTTGACACTTTAGCATCTGCAACATGTTACAACGTAAGACACAGGTCTGATTTCAAATCTGATTTCAAAGACTTAGTCCAAGGAAGAATGTAAAGAAAATGGAAACTATCTGTCACTGACACATAATGTCACATGATGACAACAGGTATCAGTATGTTTTCTTGAAATAATGTTCTGGATGTACTGGGTTAAATAAAAATCTATTATTAAAACTAATTTCATTAGTTTCCTTTCACTTTTTACTTTTATTTTTTTTATTTTGAGAGAGACAGAGAGAGAGAGAGTGAGCGCACAAGCTTGAGCAGAGGAGGGGCAGAAAGACAGAGAGAGTCCCAAGCAGGCTTCATGCCCAGTGAGGAGCCTGCTGTGGCACTCAATCCCACGACCCTCGGATCATGACTTGAACTGAAATCAAGAGTTGGACCCTCAACCGCCTGAGCCACCATGCATGCCTTCTTTTAATTTATAAAATATGGCTGAAGGGCGAGGGGGAGGGTGGGAAAGCGGTGATGGTCATGGAGGGGGGCACTTGTGGGGAGAAGAACTGGGTGTTATATGGAAACCAATTTGAAAATAAACTATTAAAAATAATAAAATAAAATATGGCTACTAGAAAATTTAAATTATGTATGCAGCTCACATTATATGTGTATCGGAAATCATTGCTCTAGGGTGCCGTCCAATGTGGGGGCCGCTCGCCATGCGAGTTATTTAAATTTAACTTGACTCTAAACAAAAGTAAAATTCAGTTCCTCAGTAGCACTAGCGTCATTCCAAGTGCTTTCTTGCCACATGTGGCCAGTGGTACTTACTTGGACAGCCTAGATACAGAAATTTCCACCACTGCAGAAAGTTCTACAGAACAGTACTGTTCTGCAGTGAAGTAGAAAACAATTTTGGGGGCACCTGGGTGGCTCAGTTGGTTAACTAATTAAGTCATGATCTCATGGTCCTCAGGTTCGAGCCCCGCGTCAGGCTCTGTGCTGACAGCTCAGAGCCTGGAGCCTGCTTGGAATTCTGTGTCTCCCTCTCTCTCTGCCCCTCCCCAAATCATACTCACTCGCTCACTCTCTCTCTCTCAAAAGTAAAGAAAGATTTTTAAAAATTAAAAGAAAAAAACAAGTTTACATACATTTTTAAGGCAAAACATAAGATTTCAAAAAGGTTTCACCCATCAAGGGTGCCTCCAGATCCACAAAGGACGGGCTTGCAGGGGGAAGCGGTCCAAGTGTGGGCCACTCTGTCCTTCCACTCAGGGTTCTGCATGTCACCCTGTTCTCTTACCTCCGAGCTGACTCTCAGGAAACCAACTGCTAACTAACTCTCTCTTTCACTTGCTCGCACCCTCAGCAAGAATTCCCACGAAACTGCATTACAGGCTGGAAATGTGCCCTGGAGGGTGCTGTTGTGCCAGTGAAAACAAAAAGGGTCCTAAAACACATTTTGGAAATGCTGGGTTCCATAAGTCAAGCCAGTTTCTTTGCTGCAAGACTCCCCAGAGCCTCAAGGGTGGTAATTCGCCTTTGTGCAGCTTCATGCGAGGAAGGCTGTGCGCGACATTTCTCAAACTTTTCCTTTTTTCGTGGGACCATCTGTGACACCTCACTTACCTAGTGACCCACTGCGCAGTGAACAGGTGGGGAGGTGCTGGCAGAGAGGAAGAGCCCGTGGCCAGAAGGCGCAGGGCAGAGCTGCCGCCACTCCTCGGCTAGAAACCCACCCACTGTGGGAGCTTGGGGAGGTTTCCCTCCTCTGGGCCTTAGTCTCCCCATTTCCCAAATGCACCAGCTACCTAGTGTGAGGGCTCTGGAAAGCAAAAGCCCTTTGGAGGGTGACAAACTGTCGCTAGAGAAGATGGCAGGTTAGACCCAAGGTAAAGGGGTTCCATTCCTCCAAGACTAAGGCAGAAGGAGGGAAGCAGAGGTCTTTCACCACCCCGACCCCACCCGCACCCCCATAGGCTTGACCCAGGGAGGATGACAGGGGATTGTGAATGCTGAGGGGAGGAAGCCATGCATGGCCTGGGAGAAAGAGGAGGTGGTGGCGGCTGGGGGCAGCGGCTAGAGCGTTTAGAGAAGGCCTCAAGTTCTCAGAGGATGGTGGAGGGCTGGGGGGTAGAGGGTCTTGGGGGCTGGAGTTCTTGTGGGCAGGAAGGGGTGGAAGTGAGGGTCAGCCTTGGCACTGCGGACGGTGGAGACCCGGACGTGGGCGCTGGAGGTGGCTCCCCGCAGTGTCCTGCCTACACAAAAGACTTCAGCCCAAGCTGGTGATGTCCACCCACGCTCCTCCGGAAGGGCGGCCCGCTCAGGCCCCCCGGGGTGACTCCCAGCCCTACCCGGCCGGTCCTGGGAGGCGGCCTCCCGGGCGCCCTCACCTCCACCAGCGGGTAGGCGATCTCGTTGTAGATCTGCTCGGTGAAGTGGTCCATGTGGTAGGCGCCGTCGAAGGTGAACTGCTTGGGGGGCTCGTCGGCGGCGCCCGGGTTCTGGATGAAGCACTGGCCGCGCGCGGAGTCCACCGTCACCACGGGCTGGCAGTTCAGCTCCCGCTCCCGCTGATTCATGGGGCGGCAGCGCACCACCACCTTCACCGACTCCGAGGCCATGGCGCCGCGGCTGGGGTCCCCCGTGC
>NC_043707.1:127054575-127067863 GCF_006229205.1 Suricata suricatta | reverse complement strand
GGCCGGGGGGCGGAGCAGCGCCGAGCGCGGGGGGCGGGGCCTCGCGGCAGGGGCGGGGCCGCGCCGGGGGAGGGGGGGCCGGGACTCCTCGGGGGCGCCCCGAGAGAAGGAGGGGCGCGGCGCGGGGGTCGCAGGACAGGAGTCGGGCCACCGCCTCCTCTCGCGCCAGGGCTCGCCCGTCCCTGAGGCCCGGCCCGGGGAGCGGGAAGTGGGGGATCGCGCTGCAGGTGCCGCCGCAAGACCCGAGCCCCGGAGCCGCCCCAGCAGCCAGACAACACGCGCTCCGCCGCGGCGTTCGCGGTTGCTGGGCAACACAGTGACGTCACAGCCGCGGGCTCTGGGGGCGTCCGCGCGTTCTCGGCGCCCTGCTGACGGAACGTCTCCCAGCTGGAGGCGGGTTCCGGCGGCCCGCTTTGCTGGAGTGTCTGCCTGCTCCTTACCAGGGGTTCACGTCCGCTCTCTCCTCTGATCACCACCGCCCGATTCAGAGACGTTAAGCAATTTGCCCGAGGTTGCCCAGCTAGGACAAGGAGGCCAGGCTCTGCCTCGGGAGAGATACAAGAGGCAGGGCCTCATGCGGGGGCTAGAGCCTACTGAGAAGGGACAAGGACCTTGCGGCCTTTTAATCCACATCCCTCTACTGACTCAGGAGAGAGTCGGCCGCCCAGAGCCCGTTATGGCCTCTTCTACGTTTTTTCTAACATCCAGGTTAAAAACACAAAAACGGGACTCCTGGGTGGCTCAGTCCGCTGAGCATGGCACTTTCAGCTCGGGTCATGTTCTCGGAGTTGATGAGTTCCAGCCTGGGTGTTGGGCTCTGTGCTGACACCTCAGAGCCTGGAGCCTGCTTTAGATTTTGTGTCTCCCTCTCTCTGCCCCTAACCATTCGCACTCTTAACAAAAATAAATTAACATTGAAAAAATATTTTTAAAAAACACACAAAACCAAACCATTTTTGAGAGACAAAAATCTTCTGGCTGAAGAGGTTGCCAGGACCATACCCCCCAGCTCAGTACAAGTCCCTTGAGCAAGAACAGCAGCTGTCATTTTCTTGTGGGAAATACCCACTGAAGGTTTTAAATGGAGACATGATTTGAATAAATCTCCCTACCCCAGTCCTTCAGGCCACCCTGAGCCCCCCTCCCCCCAGGACTGGATGTCTGTCTGGCTCACCATTCAGCACCAGCTGAAGGTATGGTTGGCAAACCAAGACAGGCAAACTGGACAAAGACCTTGCCTTTCAAAGGAAAAGTATACTAGACAATCCAAAGAAATGCGTTTTATTTGTTTCAAGTCCACACAGTAAGGAGAGCTGGCTACCCAGGTGGTGCTGGTTGGAACAGAGAGAGCTGATTTATGATCAAGACACTGAAGCATCTGCACACACAGGTCAAGAAACCGGCTCCTGCTACCACGTGATGAATGCTGTGCGAAGGGATGTTAAAGTGCATTGAGAACACTCCTGATACCTTGTCCACATGGATGATTTGTGCAACAAAACCCATCTCTCGTAGAGCTAGGCTTTGGCCTGGGCCTGGGCCAGTCACCAGGTCTTCTTAAACAGGTGTTTCTGGTGCTGCAAGCCTGAACCCCATACCAGCAAATCCTCTTTCCTGCCAGCGAAATGGGAGACCAAGCCTCCCACTAGAGACCAGGGACCGTGGGTTCTGGTGGAAATGGCTGCGTAATGAGTCTCGCATTCCGTACAAAATTGGTGCTGTGGTCCCGGTGAAAAGAACCCCCAAAGAACAGCTTCCTCCCATTCCCTTCATCCCTTTTGACAAGACCATTTCCTGGGCAGCAGGTCGTAAGCTGGGAACACCAGGCCTGACTTTCTGAGGGTCCTTCCCTTTTTTCTCTTCTGTCAGGGCCGCCCTCTCCCTTCCAGGAGTCAGAAATCTGTCATTTTCAAGGCACTGAACAGTCACATCCCACTCCCGGATGAGGGAGAGGGCAGCCCCCACATTCGTGACTAAGCCTCTGCCTCAGGAATAGAGAAGTTCATCCGAAGTGAACTTGCTCCCTAAATAATTCGGTATTCATGTCTGTCTGTCAAGCTTGCTTCTAAAGCAGGGGAGGCCCCTGGATCTGTCGCTTCAGGGCCATTGCCTTAGAGCAGAATCGTTTCCCTGCTGAGGCCAAGGCCCCCTCTGGCAGGGTCCACATCAGCTCTACCTTTGGATGGCTCTACAGTGACCCAACCCCAGCGGGCTTGGGCTGGTGAGGTAGCCCCTGACAAGGTGAGCCAGCCAGCGCCATGTTCTGGAAAGTGGACCCAAATCAGGTGGCTTCCCAGGCACCGCTAAACCCAGACTGGCCTGCAGGAGATGAATAGAGCCCCGGGAACCCCCTACACCTTCTGCTCTCTGCTGGCCCCTGCCAGACAAATGGACAAAGTAAATGAGCCAGCATGTGTGTGGGGGGTGGTATCTTGGTGGTTCTCGGAGCTGTTGGGGAGAGTGAGATGAGGGATCCCTCCCCAGAAGGCAGGAATCACAACCCTGTGGTTTTGGGTGGAGACCAACCAGCCTTTCCAAGCAACACAGAGAAGCTGTGTCCTGTGTGCTGGTTCACATCCCTTCTGCACACAGGTGTCCACCTGTGCGTGGGCCTGGGGGCAGGCAAGGCTCTTCATCCTGCCTTTCTACACCCTCTTCACCCTCAGGCCTCAGAACTCTAAGGAAGATTCCCTCAACATCATATGATGTGAGACATGGGCCGTGCTCCCTCTGGCAGCCGGGGTGCAGCTCAGCCCAGCCGCCATGCCCCCCAGCTCCTCCAAGTCCCGTTTCTCTCATGGACAGGCTGGCTTGTCCCCGGGTCTCTGCCCACAGTGAGGACTCCCTGCTGCCTCCCCAGACACCTCTCCCTCACATGGCTGGCAACCTCAGCCAGGCGCTCGCTGGAGACTCGCAGTCGGGGCCCGACGCCCGGCCTCCTCAGAAAAGGGCCATGCCCGGTGTGAACAAAACCTCCTGCCCACCTCAGGAAGCTCCCCTCCTAGGAGTAAAGTGAAGCCTAGAGACAAGCATCCAAAGTCACCCAGCAAATTAACTGGAGCCTGGAACTCCACCGCCCCCACGACCGGCAAGAAGCCACCGGCGATCCCCAGTGCCAGGGCTCCCCACCCCCACCACAGGCAGTGATGTGATGGAAGACTGGTCCAAGGGGCAGAGTGACTGGATGGAACTGGTGACCAGCGGGGTGGCGGAGGGCAGGGTGGCCCGCTGAGGCGCAGGAGCCAGGGTGAGGTGGGGCCAGTGGGCAGGACGCCCGGCCTCCTAGCCCAGGCCCTGCAGCTCTGCCTCGGACTTGGCATGGCCAAGGGGCCTGAGTGTGCGGGGGGGCCTGCCCTCGGGCCCCCGGTCCTGCTCCTCGTAGCTGGGGTTCAGGTGGCCCATGTCTAGGGAGCAGAAGAAGCTTCGCCCCGCCCCAGCGTGGTGCTCCACCAGGGCCTCCAGGCTGGCGAATTGGGCGGGCAGGTGCTAGGGAAGAAAGGGCTGAAGCTGCAGCTCCGCTCTGGACGCCGACCACCCCTTCACAGGGGATCCTGCCCAACTCCAGAAGGGCGGAAATTCAAGCTTAGAGATCACTGTCCCAATAACGGCAGAGCCAGACACTATCTCCTCTCTTTCTCTCTTGTTAACCTGGGCAGGACTGAGCCATTCAGCTCGTGATAAGGGCCTACATCCAGTCCCCAGACACCTGTGGTCAGGTCAGAAGCCCGGAGGCTGGGTGAGCTTTAGACCAGCCCCTGCGCTCTCTCAGTCAGTTTCCAGCTCCGCTAAAAAAAAAAAAAATGGGCTAGGGTGTGGGACAGCCACTTTGAAAAGCCAGGATTCCTATGGAAACGGGAAGCATGACCCGGACCCAAGACTCTACTGGAGATCCCCTCCAAAAGACCACGCCCAGGGAGGGGCCCGAGGGCAGGGCCAGTAAAGAGAGGTGTGGCTAAGTGGGCCAGCAGGGCTGGAGGGGAACGGCCTTCAGGGCTAGAAAGGGCGGGGCCTGAGGGCCAGGGGCGGAGCAGGCTGCCCCGAGCTCACCTCCACGCAGTAGCGGCCCACGTGGTTCCGGAAGACCTGGTGGGGCACCACGCCACACTGCGTCCGCACCGACAGGCACCACTGGCCACTGGCGCCCGGCTCGGGCCACAGCAGAAAGGCCCCAAGCCCGTCTCTCCGGAGCAGGGCCAGGGCGCTGGGCCTGGGAGGGCAGCAGGGAGGGGCTGAAGTGGGGAGCCCTGGCCTCAGGTCGCTCCCCTTGGGGCAATGGTGGAACTGGAAACCTCGCCTGACCCAGGGTAGGCCCTCTACAAAAGGGAGCTTGTAGATTTGCTTCCAAAGAGGCTTCTAAGGGGGTCCCTAACTGCTGACCGCTTCAAGGCCCAACCCGGAGAGTTCTGAAGAGCTGCCGGTTAGGAAGCTCCTTCGACAGGCCAGGTGCTGAGAGCTTGACCTGACTTGTTTCATCTGATACTCTCCACAGACCTGTGATGACCTTTTATTATTCCCACTTTACATTTGAGAAACTTGAGGCCCAGGAGGGTGAGGTCCCTGGCCTGAGGCCGCAGAGGTCAGGATGGCTCTGCCCTCCAGAAACGTGCACAAGTCAGGGCCCTGGGGGAGCCCACAATCCACTCCTCTGCCCACCCAGGGGCTGGGCATCCCGCCAGGCCAGGCCCCTCCTACCTGGAGATGCCAGCGAAGGCCCAGATGTTCTCCGTCAGACTGCCCTCGCTCTCCACCAGGCACGAGGGCCCCCCGGGCCCCCGGGGCCACGCTTCCCACGCAGCAGGAACTATGGAGACCACCCAGGGGTCAGAGGGAGAGGTCCGAGCCCAGCCGCCCACCCCACCCCTGCAATACCCCACACCCCCATGCCTGTCTCCTCCCCGAGACTCCCCCAGCAAAGACACGCCCCTCACCAGCTGAAGCACACCCACAGCTGAACAATCACCTGTGTAAACCCCCCAGCAGCGTGCAGACCCACATGCACACCCGCGTGGACACGCACAAAACCACATTCAGGCCCTGCCTCTCTGCCTCACAACGGCGCAGCCAGGCCCGTGCCCCTGCCACCAGGGGCTGCGAGCCCTCTGCAACTCACAAGCCTCCCGGGCTGACAGCTGCAGCTGAGTCTCGTAGGTGCAGCCGCGGTAAGCCCCAGAGCGGATCACCTTGCTTCGAATGGCCTTCTTGCGCACTAGCGTGGGCGAGCAGTAGGGATTCCCCAGGCGGGCATGGCGGGTGCCCCCACGGCCTTCCGACTCTGGCAGCTCCTTCTAGGGCACCAAGAGGGGCCCACAACAGGCAGGAAGACTCAGGCCCAGCCAGGTCAGGCCAGGCAAAGCCCCCTCCTACTCAAGTCCAGCACTCCCCTCCTATGACCCCCAAGCCCGCGCCCAGGTCCCCTGTCTACTGCCCACTCCCTGGCTGGGCTGCCGCATACCCCACTGCCCACGGGCCCCTCTGCAGGCAGCCGCCGGAAGGAGACCAGTGCATGTACATTCTGTGAAAGCTGATCACGGCTGAAGGGTTCCCGGACTAGGCCAGGGGGCCCCCCAGGGCCAGACGGTGGCTTGAGGGGCATGTCCCCTGCAGATGCCAGGCAGGGCTCAGGCTGTGCCCGCTCCTCAGGGTGCTGCAAGAGGTAAGCGAGCTGGAAGGAGCGGCAGAGCAGCAGGTGCAGGATCTGGACCTAGGGAGGGGGAAATGGTTGGCTCGGTTGGGGCACGTTTCCTGGGGAACCCCTTAGGCATCAACCCACTCAGCATCAGTGCATGTAACAGCCCCTTGACTTGGGATCCTCTCTTCTGCCTTCTTCCTGGGAAAACTCCTACTTATCCCTCAAAACCTCACCACCATGCAGTCCCTCTACCAGCTTCCCTTATTCATTTAACAAATACTGGGCATCTGCCTTGTTCCAGACACGCCTGGAGCTGGGAATACACAGGCTAAATGCACTCCTACCCCTGGGTAGCCCCTCTGTCAGTACCCTCTTAGAGCAGTGGCTAAGGGCCCAGGCCCTCCAGTCACACAACCTGGGGTCCAGTCCTGGCTCTGTCATTTAGGGGCCACTGTGTGACTCTGGCCAGAGCATGGCACCCCTAGGCCTCAGTGTCCTCATCTCTACTTCCCTGTGCTCCTTTAGTAAAACGGAGCACAGAAAGCCCCTGGCATGGGCCCTCTGCTCTGGGGCCAGTACTTTCTGCCCCCCCCACACACCATCTAGCCCCAATATACTGGAACCGTGAGCTCCGGAAGATCCCGGTCGTGTCTCAGCAACCTGTCATTCCAGCAGCCAGCACACAGCTTGGGATACAGAGGTGGTGGCAGATGGTGGCTGGATGGACCCAAGCCCAGCCTCTGCTTGCCAAACACCTGGCGGCCAAGGCTGTGCTGTTCATGGTCGTCACACTGGCTTTGACCTCCGGGGGTCTATCCACTCACCCTCTAGTCCAAGGGGCCAAGCACTAGAGCGGTTCATGACCTGGCCCCCATTTCTGCTCTCAGAATTCCACTGTCCGTCATCGGGGACAGACCATTGCTACAGCGGGGCTCACGTCACAAGACGTTAGAAGGGAGGAGTGGTCTAGAGGACTCGGGTAGGCTTCACAAACACAGGGGCTAGCCTTGAAGGGCAAGCTGGGATTTGCCAGAAGCGGAGGGAAATTCTGGGCAGACAGAACAACGTGGCAAGTGTGAGCATCCAGTATCTGAGCACATGTCCTGATCCCTACCTCCAGGCCCCGGGGATGCGGAGGCTACGAACTTGCTTTTGTGGGGTCCCCAGCGGGCAGAGCCACAGAAGGAGCGGGTGTGACAAGGAGCGCCTGCCTGGAGGGGGGGAGCTTGGGCCCACAGGGCTCAGCCTTGGTCCCCCGAGGATATGCTGTTGTGCAGCTCGACCCCCCGCCCCCAGCCTCAGCCCCCAGCCCCTGATACCTCTCCAGGCTGGTTGCCCACAAAGAGGTGGCAGAAGAGCTTGCTGGCTGGGCTCTGGGGGTTTCGGGCCATGAAGGCAAACTGGCAGTCGGCTGGGCACCAGGTAGAGTAGAGGATGCGCCTCAGAGCGTGAGCCATCAGGAGCTCCTGCGCAGGGGCGGGGCAGGGCAGCCTCCATCAGTCCCACTGCCCTGGGCCCTGTCCACCCAACTTAGGGACCACCCCACTCCCGCTTCTGGGAGGAAGAGCTCCTCCCTCCTCCCAGGCCTGCCCAAACCCTGCTTCAAGGGGGAACCCTCATCCTTCACATGGCCTCTGGGCTCGGCCCCTTGCTCCCCGCTGCCAACCTGCTGCTTGGGATCATCCCCCCGGGGCTATGGGACTGAGTAGCAAAGTGTTCGGGGCTTGCAGGGTCATGGAAAAAGGCAGTGGCAGCAGGTCCAGGGGGTTGCATGTCTGGTCTCTGGAGTCGGATGACCAAGGTCTGGACCCCACTCTGTGTGCCATGGGCAGCAGGTGCCCTCTGAGCCTGTGTGACAACTGTTAAGGGGGGACGGTACCTCCTCTCATGGGGCTGTGGATGAGGGGTCGTGAGACCTCCTGCACGTGGCACAGGACCTGGCCCCAGGGCCCCTGCGATGCACACGTCTGGGACACGATCCGCACCAGTCTTAAGAGAGTGGCCCAGGGGTCGTGTGGTGCACAGTCTGGTGCAAGGTTAGCGTTCAACACACACTGGCTTGCACCAGGAAGAGGGGCTCCTGACTGGCCTCCAGCCTGAGTCTGGCCACAGCCGCTGGCCAACCCTGGGCAGGCCTCCAGCGAGGCCCAGGGACCTGCAAAAAGCTGGGGGTGACGGTCCAGATGCTCTGGCCAGGAGTTAATCCCCCGACATCCTGGAGAGCTTGCCAGAGGGCAGGGCCCTGGAGAGAGGATGTTCAAAGGCCCAGAGCAGGCTGGGGTGGCGGGGAGGCTGCAAGTGGCACAGGGCCAGGTGCATTCTGAGGGAGTAGGACACTTGTCCTGTCCAGTCCTCACCTGCACCCACACGGGCTCCTACCTCACCCTCCCCGCTGTAGATCTTGAGGCCCTGAAGGCTGAATTTCAGGATGACGGCCCGGCGTCGGGGACAGTCCTAGGCAGGAGAGAGTTGAATGGGGGCAGGCATTACCTCCCAGGCCGTGCCCTCCCCTGCCCCGCCCCGCCTCAGTACCAGTCACCACGGGCTGGTCAGCCAACCCCACCCCAGCTGCCAAAGGACTGAGCGCGGATGGCTCCTGACAGCCACACCCCCAGCAGGACCAGCGCTGGCCATGTTATGACCATCCCCTACATGTCCCATCTATGGCTTCCACCCCGGGACACAGGTCACGACTGCTCAAGGGAAGGGGTCCCTGAGCATAAGGGACACGGCTATAGGAGCCTGGGCATGACTCTCACTGGGCCCACTTCTCAGAATGGCCTTGGTGTCCCCCTCCCTGGGCCTCATCCGCTGTGTCTGGATCGGGGCCATTCCAGGGCCGTGACGGCCCGCCAGAGACGTGCCCTCCCCAGCGCCCTACCTTCAGTGCCCACAGCTGTTGCTGAACCAGCCACACGCTCTCCTGGGTGTCCAGGTCATCCACGGGGAAGGAGCCCACATACTGCTTGGGGGTGCGGTGAGGGCGGGAGGGAGGCAAAGCAGCTCCTTGGCTCTGATCCCGTCCTCCAAGTCCCCCCTCCCCGACACACTCTGCCCTGTATGGTGAGCGGTGGACAGTGACCGAGCCCTGCTCTCAGCCTTGGAGGCTCTCCCCCTTCCGAGCAGGTGGTCTTGTCCAGGCCCCTGTGACGCCCCACCCCCTCACCTGTGCGCACACACATTCTGGAGCCCGGGTCACAGACGGAAGACACAGGAAGGGCTCCTCCCCGCCCCCAGGACCTGCCACTCAGTCCACACCACCACAGGGCACGCACAAGGGCAGCCCCACCTACCTGGGCGAACTTGGTGATGCACCTGGGTCGCTGGGGGGCAGGGCCGCAGTCAGAGGCTCTCCGGCCCCCTGCCCCCGCCCTCTGCATGGCCCCCAGGGTGCCCAGCTTGGCTCCACAGGACAGGAGGCTGCAAAGGGCAGGGGAGAAGGGATGGTTCCCACGTACCCAGAGCCACACTGCTCCCCTCAGAGACCACTGAGCTCCCGCGTCTCCCACATCCTTCTGAGCACTTGCTGCACGCCAGGCGGTGTCCAGGGCACTGGGGCCACAGGGAGCACCCAGCCCAGAACTGAATGACCAACTCCCTCCTGCCCTTGGGGAGCCCACATTCGCCTGTGGAAGAAAGTGAACTAATCAACCAGTAAGAGACGGAACTTGCTAGGGGCGCCTGGGTGGCTCAGTAGGTTGAGTGTCTGTCTCTTGGTTTGGGCCCAGGTCATAATCTCACAGTTTATGGGTTCAAGCCCCAAGTCGAGCTCTGCGCTAACCTGTGGAGCCTGCATGGGATTCTCTCTCTCCCTCCCTCTCTCTCTGCCCCTCACACACTCATGCATGCGCCCACGCTCTCTCTAATAAACTTTAAAAGAGTTTAAAAAAAGATAACACCACACAGTAGACCATGATGAAGCAGAGAGGAGGCTATGAAATGCAGGTTAGGGGTTGCCTGCAGCTCGGAAGGCCTCTCTGGGGAGTGAGCTTGGGTGCCTGCAGCTCGGAAGGCCTCTCTGGGGAGTGAGCTTGGGAGAAAGAGCCGAAGGTAGGGGTGAGGCAGGCCACACACCCTGGGTCGAACACTGACACCTCTGTGCCCTGGGCTGGGCCTGCCCTGGGGTGGAAGTAAGCGCGAGGGTCCGGTAACCAGCTGTACAAAGTGCCAGGAACAGGGGGACAGACTGAGAAGGCACCAGCCGAGAGGAGGGGTAAGACAGCTTCCGGAACAGTCGACAGTCACAGGATGAGACCTTACAAGAAGAGTGGCCCAGAGCTGGGTGGGCATCAGCCTTGAATGTCCCGCCAAGGGAATTCAGGCTGTGTCCTGTGGGCAGTGGGGAGCCACAGCAGGTTGCAAGGCGGGAGCTCTGTGATCAGTGGGAGTGACCCAGTGGCTGGAAAGCGGAGCTGCTGAGGCGGGCACGCGCTCCAGAGGCCCGGCCCACCAGCCAGCCTGCTCCAGCCGCTGCCTGAAGCCCCCATGGGGGCCCTGCCCCCCCAAATCAGCCTAGGGTTTTGGTCTTTCCTGGGGCCCTGCTCCCAGATCCACTAGTGGAGGAGAGAAGGAGACGTCTCCTCCTCTGGAGGACCGGGAGAGTGCTCGCCCCCCGCGTGAGAGCCCACAACTCAGTGAACGCGGGGTCGAGGCAACTTGAGAAAGAACGGCTCACTGCCCCGGTCCCCAACGACTCACTGCCTTAGTTTTTGCCGGTGCCCACTTAGACCCCCCACCGCCATGCTCCATCCCGCCTGGCTCTGTCTCACCAGACTGCACTTAGGATCAGAGAGACGTGTGTCCAGATGCCGTGTGAGTTTGGGCAAGCCGCCCCGCCTCTCTGAGCCTCCGTTTCCTCCTCCCCAAACCTGGGATAATGTGAGGAGGCAAGAACTGAATGGAGGAGCAGGCGCCCGCATGATGCCATCTGGGTTTGGAGTGACACTTGACAGGCACAGAGAGGGTGGGGGACCCCAAAGCCTGCGGTTCGGGAGGGAGCTTGGGTGGACAGTGAGGTCTGACCACTTCCAGTGCCCTGCTTCCTCCGAAAGACCAGAAGCCCTCCCAGTCTAGAAGAGCAAGGCAGAAGGAGAGGCCTGCCTGGGAGCAAAGATCCCTCCAGGAGAAAGCAGGTGGCATCACGGGCTCTGCAGGAAATGGGTGTGTCCCATTTAAGCTCCACCCACCTCCAGGCAGGTGCTTAGAAATCCATGCTCCCAGGGCCAGAGCCCAGGAAGGGTCCCTACTTCCGCCTGCCCAGACCTTCAGCGCCAGTACAGTACATCCAGTACATTCTGCCAGCAACCCCCTACTTTACTTTCCGTGAGTGGCCGGCACCAGAAGAGCCAGAACTAAAGGCTGCACGGTCCCCTTGATGCCTTCCTGGCTCCTACCCCTCCTGCTTTTCTGGTCTCACACCTGCTTTGCGATCCTGACTGTTCTTTACATCATGTCTATTACCTAGCGTTAAATACAACAAAATTAGACGTGTAACTGGCACAAGAGCTATGTGGCTGCCATTTCAGGTATGAAGCTGGGGCTTCCGGTGACCTCGCCGTTTGCCTTCATGATCACATCATGGGCTGGGATGCCCTGGACCCGCATGCGCTGGGAAACACGAGGAGGCAAAGGCCAAAAACCAAATGGGGCAAAAGAGAGAGAAGAGGAGATGAAAGGCACCAGTGGAAGTGGGAATGCAGATGAGAAGACAAAATAAGAGATGAAGGAGGGATGGGAGGAGGGGGGGATAAGGAGCACATTTCCCATCCTCCCTGTGCTGCCACAGCCGCTCGGACACGGAGGTTGTAAGACAGCAAAGAGCCACACTGGTCCTCAGGCACACTCACATTCGCTCTCACACGAGCCGAGACAGCTGCATCTAGGGCTGCGAGCCGCCTCCTCCCTCCAGATCCAGAGCGACAGCTTGCCTGGGGACACTCCACTGTCCGGACAGCGCAGGTGGGAGGCCCCCACCACCTACCATCTCCCCCCCAATCACTCCCCGGGAAACTGGAAGGTTGCCTCTTCCTCTCCCTCCCTCCCGAATCTCCCTCCCAGTGCATTTCAGCCCCAAGCCTGGGGTTGGAGGCTGCCCAAGGGACCAGCGAGGGTACCTAACCCCGGGAAACAGACCTGCTTACTCCTTTGGGGCACAAACCCACTTATCGCTTTGGAACACCACGGTTTTTCCAAGGTTTTACACAGGAGACTGGCTGGGCCAGCACCTTTCTAAGGGGACACTTTTGGAATGAGGCTGGGGCTCTTCTCTTGCTCCCCTGAGGTTTTCCAGGGGACCCTGCTTAGAGGCAGGGCACTGGGTGGCTGTCTCGAGGGGCAAAGACAGAAGCCTTCTACCGCACCGCACCATAGCTGAGTTGAGTCATGGGAAACCGCATCCTGGGAGACCGCTCAGCCTGGAGTCTGGGCTTAGCAAAGGGTAGTTCAGAGGGGCGAAGCCACTTGCCAAAGGTCACACAGCAGAAGTGGGGGGCTCTGCGGGCTCTTTCCCTGCGCCATGGCAGTGTCCTTACACTCCCCCTCCCAAGTAGGCAAGGTGTCCATATTGGAGTTTGGGGAGTCCAGCTGCCCCGAGCCCCTCAGGTGCTGGGGGCTGATCTTAATCAGCAAAACAGCTGCTTTCTCTGTCCGACGGCTTCTCTGCCCAGATGGTGTGGGGCTGCCAGAGCCCCTCTGGTCACCTGCCTCACCTCCGCTACCTTCGGCTCAGCCGCACGGAAGAGCCTCCCTCCTGCCCCAACACACTCCGTCTGCCACCGTCACCTGCCCTTGGCCTCCAGGAGGGAGGGGACTGGACCAAGCAGCCAAAGGTCAAGGTTAACATCACAGATTGTGAGGTCCGCAAGGCTGGAATGACCTTGGGCAAGTCACTTAACCTCTCAGCCTCCATTTCCTCAGCTGTAAAGTGGGGATAATAATAGCTGTCTTCTGGGTTGTTTAATTGTTCCTTCTGAAAATATTTCAAGCGCCAACTACGTGCCAGGTAGAAAACAGTCCCAGTTCTCGGGGAACACCCAAGCTGGGTCGGGTGACGGTACTAGATAGCAACATTTCAGGGGACGCACCTGATCTGGAGAAAAACAGAGTAGTGTGGGGAGGATATGCGGCGGGGGTGTTGGGGGGGAGCTATTTCATACGCGGTGGTCGAGGACGGCGCTCCAAGCAGACGACATTTAGCGGAAAGTGCTGTTTTCAGGATTAAGTGAGGCCGAAGGCACGCAGGGGGGCAGCGCGCGGGAGGCACAGAGTGCTGCCCAGCGCCGGTCATTACTCCCGCTCTCACTGTCCTTCCCGTGGATTGCGGCCAGGGCTTCGGGCTGACCGCCCCCGGCCCGGGGCAAAGAAACTCCCCGGACCGACCGAGGGGCGAGCGAGGCAGGACGCAGGCGGAGGAACGGCAGGGGCGACGGCAGAGGTGATGGACGGTGACGGCGAAGGTGGCGGAGAAGCGAAAAAGCGGCCGAGAAGCTCCTCCCCACCTCTGCGCCGGGGGACCGAACCCCGCTCCCGCCGACCCTCCAGCCCCAGCCCCTGCCCGGCTCCCCATGCGCTCACTCACCGCCGCCTCCGCGGCCCGAGTCCCGTCGCCGCCGCTCCGCGCCGCACCCCCGGCGCGTCCTGCGCGTCTCCGCCGCCCGCCCC
>NC_043707.1:127050750-127054475 GCF_006229205.1 Suricata suricatta | reverse complement strand
GGCGCCCCCCGCCCGCGCGCCCCCCGCCCGCGCGCCCCCCACGTGGCCGCGGGAACCAGCACCCGAATCACCTGGCGGCGGCGCCCGGCCCTTGCTCACCAATCGGCGCCCGCGGAGCGGCTCAGATCCAGTGCGCTGCCCAATCAGCGACCGTGAGGGGGTCCTGGCACCGCCCCTGCCAGCTCGCGCCCCGGCGCTCCGCCTTAAAGGGCCTGAGGGGTCATCTCTGCCCACCGCCGGCCCCGCTACCCCGGCTGGGCACTCTGAGTGCCCAGGGCCTCCCTGGCGGTCCCCTCTTCGAAGAGACCTTTCCCTTCTGCTCCCTAGCTAGCTCCTCCTCCTTCTAGCGGCGACTCCAGCAGTTCCTCCTCCGGGAAGCCTTCCTAGACCACCAGTGACTCCTCTAACCTCTGGAGAGTCCTCGCAATGCTTGCTGCTCACCCCACTCCTCTTACAAGAGTGCAAGCCGCACCGATCAGGAGGGCCTTCCATCCCCAGTGCGCAGGACAGAGCCTGGTTCGTTCAGTGATTGTTGGTGAGGAGAGGGAGTCCGGACAATCGGGCTAGCCTCACCTTTCCTCCCCTCGCCCTCACATGGTAGGGGTACCGCGTATCCTCTTCCTCATCCTTCTCCCGCAGGGCTGGTTTCCTAGGAGGATCAATGGAGTCTGCCCAGTTCGGCGTGAAGGTCGGTCACTGCACAGGGGCCATGACCCTGTCCTTTGGGTGAGCAAATCCTGCCAGAGTGTCAGCTACTGCTTTAAACTGGAAAGTGCAGGGGCGCCTGGGTGGTTCAGTCGGTTAAGTGTCCGGCTTCCGCTCAGGTCATGATCTCATGGCTTGTGGGTTCAAGCCCCGCCGGGTAGGGCTCTGTGCTGACAGCTCAGCCTGAAGCCTGCTTCAGATTCTGTGTCTCCCTGTCTCTGACCCTCCCCTGTTTGCCCTGTCTCTGTGTCTCTCAAAAATAAATAAAAAACATAAAAAGAAAAAAATGGAAAGCACTTTTGTTCCCATCAGGCCAGACACCTTGTAGGTGCCAAAAAGTAAATTGCAAACCCAACCTAGCCCAGCCTTTGGTGTATGTGAAACGTGAATTTCACCGCAGAGAGGAAACACCAGATATCGCCCATGTGCCACTCTTCAGAAAAAAGGGACAGCAGGGGGTCGGGGGTGCGGCTCAGGTCCAGTGGGAGAGCAAAGGCTGCACCCCAGGAAGTGAGCACCCTGACACAGGTGGGTGAGACAGAGAATCAAGATCTGGGGCTGAGAGCCTCAGGTGAGCTCCGGGCGAGGCTGGTTGGAGCCACGCCTCTGTGCTGGGCATTCCCTCTGCCCAGAGCATCTGCATGCCCTTCCAGAGGCAGCACTGGGCGTATTGGTGAGAGGCTTGGCCCAGCTATGGGCATGTTGTCTTATTAGATGTGGGACCTTGGGCACACACCTTAATCACTGTAATCCTGAGTGCCTCATCTGTAAGTGTTACTAACACCTGACGCATGGTGACATGAGGATTCCAGGGAGTTTCCTGGGTTAAGTGCTTGGCACAGTACCTGACCCACAGTAAGTGAAACACTCAATATTTGATCCTAGCTGGTGTTAGGCAAAAGATCAAGGGCTAATTCTTACTAGCTTTCTTTAAAAACCAACAAACATGTAAATTTTAAATAGAGGACTGACCAATTACTAGATTCGAGGTCCTACTTTGACTATTCAGAGAAAACAACGCAAGCCACAGTTGTATTAACTAACGGCTCTAACAAGTTTCTGATGCATACAATTAATTCTGAAGCATATGCTTTTGAAAGCAGTAACAGGAATTTGTTTCAGGTCAAAATGAAAAGAGACCAAGAAATTAAATTCAGATGGTGAAACAGGTAAATCAGAGAGTTCGGCTTTCTAAACCTGTCTCAGGATAAGGGGACAGAGGGTCAAAGTCTCAGTGGCAGGCACTGTGCTAGGTCCCGGAGACTGAGATTTACAACAAAACAAAACCTGGAAAGATACTGTGTGAACTATGTATGTGACACTGGCTCCTGACCACCAAAGATCCCCTTTTTATTAGTCTTTACCCTCAGGAATACAATGTTTGGCTTTTTTAAAAATATATTTCTTAACTGTTTTATTTCTGAGAGAGAGACAGTGTGAACCTAAGAGGGGCAGAGAGAGAGAGAGAAAGAGAGAGAGACAGAACCCAAAGCAGGCTTTAGGCTCTGAGCTGTCAGCACAGAGGTGAGGTTCAAACTCACGAACCACATTCCGTGAGATCATGACCTGATTGAAAGTGATGCTTGAATCACAGAGCTGCCTAGGCGCCCCAGGAATACAATGTTTCAAAAATAAATTTTTTTATGTTTTTTGTTTATTTTTGAGAGACAGAGAGAGACAGTGCGAGCAGGGGAGGGTCAGAGAGAGAGGGAGACACAGAATCTGGAGCAGGCTCCAGGCTCTGAGCTGTCAGCACAGAGCCCAACGTGGGGCTCGAACCGACAAACCATGAGATCATGACCTGAGCTGAAGCCCAGACGTTCAACTGACTCTCAGCCACCCAGGCGCCCCAGGAAAACAATGTTTTAAAACCAAATGCATTTGTACATTTGAAGTTCATTCCTTTATTTCTATTTATGTATCAAAGTAATGTAACTGCTCACCTGAGCTACTCCCCCAGGTACCAAGTTCAATTTATCTAATTCCATGAAAAGCACAGAAACTCCAAGCTCCTGCTATGCCTGCCTCCTTACTAAAGGTTAGATGTAAAAGCTGAGGTTTGCATCAAAGGACACAAACTTCGGCGGGCGTCAGCCATCTCCTGGGTAGGCCAACCTAGTTCCGTGTAGGACAGCGGCACAGGACGGTCATCCCCGCATCATCACCCGCCCCAGGTGTCTCCTCCTACACAGATGACAGCACAGCTCCCGGGAGCCAACAGGGTGGAGAACTTCAGCCATTGGATTAATGACTCACTTTTGCAGGAAGCCCAAAGGAGTCATTTCTCTGAAGCAGAGGAAGAAATGATTAAAAAAAAAAAGGCAAGCTAGGGTGCTGGATCCATGATCCCCAAACATGTTAGGGCGCACGTGGTCATTTCCTGATGAGTCATGATCCTTGCTAGACTCCAGCTGTGAGCTTGCTGTTGCAATCTTCCCTTTTCTCTAAAATCTCAGACTCTAGTACTGGAGTCGCCAGCTAATGACTGTGAGTGGGAAGTAACGTCACATCATTCCAGACCTGATCGCCAAGCCCGTGTACTTGCAGCCGGCCACGGCACACCCTCTCCTCCACATCTGGTTTCCACAGCACAAGCCCCCATCTGTTTCCACCGTTAACACTTTCCCACGTTGTCGGTTACTTTCAACCTTGAGCACCGTTATTGTGTTCTCTAAGGTGTGTTCTAATGGCCGGCCCTCAACTTACCCCCAATATTGCACCCTCCCAAAGTAACCGACCTAGAACACAAATTAAAACAAAACACAAAGATGTGTTATGGGCTGAGTGGTCTCCCTTGCCTTAGCCTCCCATTATTCGAGTCCTAACCCCTAGTGCCTCAGCATGTGACTGTTAGAGAGTCTATAAAAAGGTAAATTAAAATGAGGTCCTTAGGGTGAGTACTCATCCCATATCACCATGGTCCTTTTAAGAAGAGGAAATTTAGGGGTGCCTGGATGGCTTAGTCGGTTAAACATCTGACTCTTGATGGGAGGGGGGCCCAGGCCACGATCTCGTTGTTC
>NC_043707.1:127008209-127049455 GCF_006229205.1 Suricata suricatta | reverse complement strand
TCTGGGAATGACCAAGTACTTGTACAGTATCCAAAACACAACTTAGGACAGCCTGGACAACATTCCCACTTGCTGGATGACCACAGACCCAAGATCGGACTGTGGTTAAGTTCTTATGAAACTTGTTAAAGCAAAAGCCACGGGGACTCCTAGAAGCACACTTGACAGTGTCGTCTCATTTCCAAATCCTCCCCACTCTCAAGTCCTTTGTCTTCCGTGACCAGAACACCGAGTCACTGGGCTCGTAGGACAAGGGAATTCAGAAGCGTGAAAAATTGCCGAAGGGAGAGGGGAGAAAACCTAGCAGAGCAGCTAGAGATGGCTCTGCATTCAGAGTCTGGCTTTAGTTCTGGCTACGGCCTGGGGCAAGTTTCTGGACCCGGCTCTGCCTTAGTTTCCCTTCTGTGAAGTGGACATGAGAAGCAATGGGCCTACTAAGCAATGACCGCCTCCCAGGGCTGCAAGGATTCAATGATACAATGCATGTATAGAGCCTGACTTGTACAAGGAACTCAGTTAGTGCTGGCTATTATTGTCACTATCATTATTTATATTAACAAGTCAAATTTGTAACTACACTTTACTGAACACTCCAGGCAGCAGAAAGGTCTCATTGTCAAACAACGATTTAATAGCAAATAGTGTTAATTACACATTTATATGCGGTATCAAGAGAAAGAGAATCGCCATTTTTGAGGAAAATGACTTGGGAAGGTACCTTTTGAAGCCTCCTTTCACATACTGGTTGTTGACAAAGCTAGGAACAGTTCAGACTAAACTAATAAACTTAAATAATCAAAGGTAGGAAGTTTCTCCAGCAGAAAAACCAGTGAAGAATCTGTGGAAAATGATAGAAGGACTTAAAAGAGGGAAAAAAAATGTTAAGAGGTTAGTTTCTTAAGAAAGGCAAGCTCCGCACAGGCGCAGGCGAGGGGTGCCGGGGAGCGCGTCTCCCGGCTTCTCAGCAGTCCGTCCAGAGCTCCTAAGCCAAGAGCGCCCACAGCGCGGGCTCGTTACTGTAGCTTCGGCTCCGCAGAACTGAATGACCACCTGTTCTACCAAGAAACTGCAAAACAAACTGCATGCTGGGAAGCAACATCAGTCAGAACTTCGGGGGGTGGAGGGGGAGAGTTTAATGATGATCTTTTTCCAGTTAAGAGAATTTCCCATCATGGACAAAATTAGAATTTTTCCTTAGCCCAAAGAGAAATAAAGTAACTAATATGACTCTCAGGTTCCAAAGAGGAGATATCTCAACTATAATCCTAAAATTTTAAAGTTTTTCTTACTTGGCTAAATACAGCAGTTCATGAATATGGCTGGCTTAACCTCTTTCTCCTAATGTATCACAGGATGGCAAGAGTTATCACAGCCTGAGCAAGAATAGGTTCTTTAAAGTACAAAAAAATAGGTCAGCAAACCAAAACTAGGGATGACGAACTTTTCTAAGTGATGGAAAAAATGTTAAAGGTATTGGCATATTACCTAGCTCTTGTTTTCAGGTAATTTTCTGGCTAATTATACCCAATAGACACGATTTAGATGTAAATCTGTTCTAAGATTTATAAGGGACCAGACCACCTTTTAATTAAGACCATGTGGATGGTTATAATATGTATTGAATGCTTGTATTCGAACACTAAGAAAAGGTCTCCACGTTTTTCTCTGCAACGGTAGCTCTTCTTTCCCAGGGAGGTTGAGAAGCTGACGATCTCTCCCCAGTACTTTCTGAGGCACATTTATCAAAGGTAGTTTGTAGGCGGGTGAAGAGTGTGAAACACTAACTGAACTCAGTTAAGTCACTAGCGGAGAGTGATCCATGCTGGAAATCGCTGGGATTACCTCTGGCGTTTGTGGTGTTTCCTTCTGTGACACGGCAGTGAGATTTATGTATTTTACTCCTTTAGGACGGCTGGAGAGAGGAAAAAGCAAGCACTCCTTTCCCTCAACACGAGCGAGGTGCCCGCACGCCTCTGACGACGGGGGTGTTCGGGGGAGCGGGGCAGCCCTCTTGCTGTCTCCCTGCACAAGATGCTGAGGAACGGTCTTGTCCTTACCTGAGCTTTGTCATAACTTGACAAAGTTAGGACGTTATCTTAACTACAGAATGGCAGAGTGGGAAAGGACCCCCAGTGAGCTCATGTGCTTCTTACCCTGCGCCGGAGCACCTGCTGGACAATATAAACGTGAGGTGACTATTCAGAGTATCTTTTTAAAAGTGGCATCGTAAAACAAAAGAAACGAACCAAAATGCTCCGTTTGATCCCAGAAGAGTTGCAAATTCTTAGCACAAGTACCCAACACTCATACTACTAAGAGATTAAGAATTATGACCTGCTAAAGAGCATTAAGAGAAATTAGAAATACTTTCTAAGATCAGGTCTGCAGGGTGTACCAACCCTTTCGCAATGCTGTATTTTTTTTTTCTAATCTAAAGGACGTAGCTAAACATTAAACGTAAAAAACTAGAATCTATGATCTTGAAAATGAGGACCTTGGGGCACCTGGGTGGCTCAGTCGGTTGGGCGTTGGGCTTCGGCTCAGGTCATGATCTCACAGTTCGTAGGTTCGAGCCCCATGTTGGGCTCTGTGCTGACAGCTCAGAGCCTGGAGCCTGCTGCAGATTCTGTCTCTCTCTCTCTCTCTGACCCTCCCCTGCTCATACTGTCTCTCTCTGTCTCTCAAAATATAAGACATTATAAAAACAAAAAACAAGGACCTCAATAAAATGCAAAATGATCTTTTAAACCTCTTATTCATTAAATAATCGGGTTTAATGTACCAAGAAAGATTCTTTACCACCCATATGAAGAATTCAAAAGCAAATTAACTGGAGTTTGTATTTAAAAAGGAAAACGGAGGGGCGCCTGGTTGGCTCAGGTCATGATCTCCTGGTTCAAGCCCCACATTGTGCACTGACAGCTCGGAGCCTGGAGCCTGCTTCTGATTGTGTCTCCCTCTCTCTCTGCTTTTCCCCCGCTCTCACACACTCTCTCTCTCTGCTCCTCCCTGGCTCCAACGCTTTCTCTCTCTCAAAAATAAACATTGAGAAAATAAAAAATAAGATAAATAAAAAGGAAAATGGACAGCAGCTATTCCAAGGAGTAGAAAACACTCAAGTGAAGGCAACACTCAGCTACTTTTACGGGTATACTAGAAGCTTTTAAATAGAAGCTACAGCTCAGCAGCTTTAAAATTTCATGTTTATTCATATTTTTCAAAATATATGTACATAAAAAAAGGAAGATTTACAACAGGAAAGATTGCCTTACATGCAACACAAATTCCAATGAGCTCATGATGGGGGCACACGTGACCACGGGCTTAGTTCACGCCGACCTTCTCGTGTCCGCTCCCAGTGGCGCGCGGGCCGCAGGCGGGTCCCAGGAGACAGTGCAAGTGGAATGAAGGAAACAGGCGTCCTTTGCTGCTGGCGGCACGCGAGGGGCCAGAACACGTGCACCAAAAAGTTTAAGACAATTAAAATGTCAAGTGCCACGGGGAGGATAAGTGAGAACCGGAAATCAGTATTTCTCCAGTAGAAAGCTAGTACTATTTAACACAACTTCACGATACTAAAACAAATACCAATGAGGAAGGGTTAGGTAGTTGGGCTTCATTTGTTTTTTTCCTTTTCTTTTTGTAAATATCTCAAAAAAGGAAGCCACCTGCTTGATATCAAAAGTGCTATGGAAAGAAAGGAGGGGGAAAAAACCCACAGATGATTCTGGAATTTAGTTTATTTTAGCAAATTGTACGATTTTCCACTTAATATTTCTATATTAGTAGTGATGTAACTCTCCAACATTTCCTTATAAAAAAAAAAAGGCAAACAGGAAATGACAACTCATACTCCAAATATTAAAAAATATATTTAAACATCTGATTGAGATTTTATATGTTTTGGTTTTTGGTAACACAGGAGACATCAGAAATCACAAATTCAATATATTCCTCTATTTCCCGTTCAGTCAAAAACCACGTGGCGGAAGGAATTTGTGCTTGTGGTGGAGGGCGCGCAATGCCGTGGGACAGTGGAAAACACCAGAAATTGGCCAACGTGAAAAGTGGCCCAAAGGAGTGGTAAGTCTGCAGGATCTAATGAAGTCACAACGTTTTTTGGCTTATTCCCAAAGCTAAGATGTCTCTGTGTTTATATAGTTGGAGAGAAAGGGTTAGTGGAGTGGTTTTATAAATAAGAGTAATTCTTACAGCGAAAACGGAAGTCTCCAGGCAGAAGGCTTTTCAATTCCGTCAGTGCTATATCCTGCCTCTTTTTTTTTGTTTGTTGTTTTTACTTCCAGCACCTGACCAGCATCCTATTCTTGATGTTTTCTACAAATATAAAAATCTTTGCAAATGTTTAGATAAAGCTGGAAGAAAGAAAGAAAAAAAAAAGTCAAAGCTGACCATAAAAAAAGAGGGTTGGGGTAGAAGGAGAAAAAATGACGAGTATAGGTCATATAGCTCAGGAAAATCCGGAGTTATTGCAGAAATTAAAATGACTGCAGGAGGGCAGGCACCAAGAACAGCACCTAAAGCTAACAAATGCCTAAACTGGTTTATTTATATTCCCTCCCCACGATGTTCATAGGGAAGGAAAAAAATGTAACTTTAAAAGCATCAAAACTAAAACAAATGCACACTGATCTTAGAAAATAAGATTCTGAATTTTATCATGATACCCTTTTTTTCCTATAAAATTTACTTTTTTGCTTTGAAAGATTTCTTCATGTTGGCTTTGCCCTTGCTGGGCAATTTCACTTCCTTTCTCCCACTGGCTGCAGGCTTCTTTGAAGAGCCACCACTAGGTTTCTTGATGACTGAGGATGAGGGTCTGGCTTTCTTGGCAGGAGTTTTGGCCTTAGGCGGGGCTTTCTTAGACAGGGGCCTAGCTTTCCCTCGCTGGGCAGCTGGGACTTTGGGAGCAGGCTTGGACCCTCTCTGCTTCATAGGTGCAGCCTTCACCGATGACTTGGCTGGGGTTTTCTTCTGCAGCCTGTGAGAACAAAGAGCAAAGGTGCTCACTTAGTACTCGATAGATTTACTTTGCCACGACGACCAGATACTTTGTCAAAAAAGACACAGGGCAGACAGAAGTCACCTATGTAAAGAATAGGAACGTGGTTATTTTTTAACTAGAGTCTTAACTAAAACTGTATAAAAATTCAATCACTTCATGGAAGTCTGTACATAATTTGTGATGTCTTGCCTACAAAAATATGGGATTATTTTTCTTTGAATAACAAACTACAGATATACATACAGATTTGACCAAACAGTAAATTACACATACTCACAATGCTTCCTAAGTTCAAAGCCCCTGAATTTCCAGTAAGACAAATTCAAATGTTACACAAAGAGCTTTCTGAGACAGATCCTGAGTTGTTAAAGTGCTATTTACTACTGTTAGCTCAAAGGTAGGAAGGTTTCCCACACATCCATACCTTCTCTTAGGTGGTGGCTCTTCATCGTCAGAGTCTTCTTCTGAAGAGTCATCCTCATCTTCATCCTCATCTCTTGAATCATCTAGCTCTTTCTTTGGAAATAGAACTCCTGGACTATTAAAAGATAAAAGAAAAGAAAAATTAGGTAAAATTATGTAAAAGAGAAGTCCCATGTAGGACATATAGGACAAGGGGAAATGTGACCCTAGATGCTCTTTCCTGGACAGTCCACTTCCTCCCCAAATGCCATGTTACAAGTATTAGGTTACAGTTTAACCTGTTTTGAACACTCAGTTAAAATAAAACTATAAAAGTCTAGGACCATACCTCATTCCCTTCCTCCTGCCATTTAAAAAAACCGATTCTTTTTCATTTGTTTTTGTATTTTATGTTAAATTTTTTTTTAATGTTTATTCATTTTTGAGAGACAGAGTACAAGCAGGGGAGGGGCCGAGAGAGAGGGAGACACAGAATCCAAAGCAGGCTTCAGGCTCTCAGCTGTCAGCACAGAGCCCAGCGTGGGGCCTGAACCCATGAACCATGAGATCATGAGCTCAAGTTGGAAGCTCAACTGACTGAGCCACCCAGGTACCCCATTAATGTTTTGAGAGAAAGAGCAATATGGGTGAGTGAGGGAGGGCAAAGGCAGAGGGAAGGAGAGAATCTTAAGCAGGCTCCACGTCCAGTGCAGAGCCCAACATGAGGCTTGAGTTCATGACTGTGACATCATGACATGCACCAAAATCAAGAGTCAGATGCTTAACTCACTGAGCCACCCAGGTGCCCCAATAAAATGGATTCTTAATCATTTACTTAATAAGCAATTAATGACTATGTGTGTCCAGCACTGTATTAGTCACTGAATATAATACAGCAACGACTGGTCTGCAAACGGTCTGCATAGAAGTATACTATTTTGTGGCCTCATGATACTGGTTAAAGTCCTCAAAATATTATAAAGGCTGAATCTCTTCAAAGTTTTAGAGTAATTCAGCAAGGATTTTCTAATTTTCTTTGCCCTTACTGATAGAAATATTGACTCCATTGATTAATAAGTCCTTATTACAACATTTTTTATACATGACTTTAAGAAATTTAATATCTGAAAAATTCAAATACTATGCAATCAACCACGTAACTCAGGCTTGTGCACAAGGTACAATTAAGAAATATACTATACTCTTGCTAAGATAGGGCTTCAGTGGTACATGGCACGGCAATTTACTAGGAATCATAGTATAAGAAGGCCCTGACCCTGTCTCTATCGTATGGAGAAGGCAGATTAGGGTTACTGGAAGCAGCCAACGCTTTCCCTCCTTGGGTGACAGAGAGTGAAAACACACACAATCCTCGTCTTTATCATTTACTTAATAAACAATTAACATAAAAATAACTAGCCAATGATCCCCAAGAATTCAACGCTTGACTTTAAGGAATGGGTAGCTAATAAGATCTAGAAGGACAGCGAAGATTCCCCTGTTCTAACATGAAAAGCTTTTGCTCTAATATAATACTACCTTAGGTAGTCTTTGTTTCCAAGTAAAACAGCAATAAATTAATCAGTTAAGCCCAAGACTGTAACCTAGAATCAGATTTTAAGTTTACAACGCCCAACACTTCACATGACGAGCTGGCTCTTACCTGGGGTAATAGGGAAAACAGAGCTGGAAGGTGCCGCTGAACCCTTTGCCAGAGATCTGTTCCATCCACCCATTCTTTTCGCATTTCTGCAGAGTCTTCTTCAACAAATGCACTAAACAAAAATTCCAGAAATGGAGAAAGTTAGTTATTCGATTTTATAACCCCCTCAACCACAATCAGTTACGCCCCAATTTACTGTCTCGTCAGACAATAGTTGACACGTGTGAGTGTATTCTTTGTGGCCAAATGGATTAACTAATTCACTTAGCGATTAAGTACCCATAAATTTGAGAAGAGTTAAACTGTCATTGCAAGAGATTGAGACTTAAGAACCATTAAGTCAAGTTCCTCATTTCAGAGAAAGCACAAGAGGAGCCCAGAGGTGTGAGTGACCTGCCCAACAGTGGCACAAAAATGACTAACAGCCAACCTAAATCTCTCATTTCCACTCGTTCAAACATCTATGTACTCATCTATGTACTAAGAAATCATTCAGGCGAATATCTATAAAGATAAAACCAAGGGCACCTGGTGGCTCAACTGGTTGAGCATCCAACTCTTGATTTTGGCTCAGGTCATGATCTTATGGCCTGGGAGTTTGAGCTCCATGTCAGGCTCTGTGGGCTGCGGGGCTTCTCTCTCCCCACTCCTCTGCCCCTCCCCTGCACACGGGTGTATGCACATGCTCTCTCAAAAATAAATAAACGCTAAAAAAAAAAAGGAAAGCATTCCTTCCTAACATTAAAAAATTCATACTGTGTAGGTTAAAAGTCAATATTAAGACTTCAAAATTGCTGTTGATTAAAATACATCCTCGTTTGCATTTTGTTTCTTATTTTCCAGATTCCTTGCCCTACACTGCCCTGCCTGTTCTAGTAGCTCACTGAGAAAATACACAGCCTCATTAATCCGTATATGACAGTACTGATAAAGCAAGGTTTTTAATCTGAAATTACCACTTGATAGGGTAAATATGCTTTACTGAAAAAAGTATTTTCTGTTACAGGGCCTAAGGCAACAAGAAATAATGTGATGAGTAGTATTATTTTAAAACACCGGCTTGGCTTCAAAGGGAAATCAGACGTTTTGGTAACCTTTCAGAAAGGCAAAAAGATACTGTACTTCTGAGCCAAGAAATTTGTCTAACTTACAATATAAAGAAATATGAAAAAAGTCTTTATAGCAAAGTAAAATCAAATCCTGATCTTCAGTGGACATTGTAAAGTAAGGATAAGCCTTGATTATGTGTTTCCCTTTTGGTAAGTAACAATGTGTAAAGCTGCTGTTGTCAGTAGCGATGCCTTGTCACGGCATGATCTCCAGAGCCGCTCACACGACAACCCCGCGAGCCCAGCGGAACGCACACGACTCGGAGTCTTACTCTGGTAGTTAGAATTGGTCCCTGGGTGGTTCTCCAGGACATACTTCTTCAGAGCAGTGGTGGAGCAGGTCTTCGGCTCATTCATGGCAGCGATGGCAGACAAGATTGCGTATTCCATCAGGCTTCCACCAAGCAGGGGCTTCTCCCCTGATTTCTTCAGCTGTTTTCCAAGGAGGAAGAGAAAAGCATCAAGACAACACTCTCCCAAAGCAGGTCAAGACAAGACTCCTCTGCACCAGGTGGGTCGGAGTTCCTGCATTAGCACAGATATGTTTTACAATAAATTGTCAGGTTAGGGACTTTCTCTTCCCGCTCATCAGGTATTAGATCTAACTGAGGAGTCCCAACCCTCCTACGGATATTTTCTCTTTCCATTAACCCCTCCATCCAACCTAACACAGCAACCGCTACCCTAACTCAGAATGACCGCTGTACCCCAAGAAGGTTAACTTGTTACTTGTTACACCCCAATAAATAAAACATTTCTGAGAATACTTCCCTTGTCTCAATCTGAAAAACAGAGTAGTTATAATAAAAAACCTTTTTAATCCTGTAAGGAAAGTAGCAAAGGAAAAGTTTGATAAATATTTGGGAAATTACATATTCCAAGGACAAAAGGATGGGGAATAAAGATCAGCACCAATAAGCAAAAAGAGTAAAAGGACAAACTCCGGTAGAAGAATCTACAGCAGAAATTCTCAGAGAGCGGCCCACAAAGCAGCGGGGTTCCTTCCTGAGACTCCTTCAGAGGATCTGCAGAAGCAAACCTATGTTCATACTGATACTAAGCTGTGATCTGCCTTTTTCACGCTGGTGACATTTGCACTGATGGTGGAAAAGCAATGGTGGGTAACACGGCTGCTACCTTATAATCAAGGCAGAGACAAAAATGTACCGGTAGTTACTGTGTTCTTTACTGCTATGTGCTTGTTTAAAAAAAGAAAAAAAAACCAATTTCACTTAAGAATGTCCTTGATGAAGTAGTAAAAATTATTTTATTAACTCTCAACTGCAGTGCACGTCTTGTTATTTTATGGGATGAGATGGGAAGAACTACATTACACATGGCAACTATACATGGCTATGATCGTGGTCTCAAGGAAAAGGACCCCTGTGACTGTGGTTAAGTAAACGAACTAGATTCATTTTTCATGTGATACCCCTTCTCACTTGAAGGAGACTAATAAACAAACTGTGGTTATTTATTATTTAGACTTGGGCATCTGGTAGACGTTTTCTTGAAAATGCATTAAATGAACCTCTCCCTTCAAGGAAAACTAACAGTATTTGTTGTGAAGCATAAAATGCAACTTTTAAAGAAAAATTTAAATCACGGGACACTGGTGTATACCATGGTGAGCTTAGTAATCTTCTAGTACTGAAATATTGTTAATATTTAAATATAAGATTGGTGGATAATATTACTATTATTTTTGTTATTGTTTGATGGAATGTGATAACATTTTAATTGTCTGCATAATTCAGTGAACCACTATTTTCCAAATGGCCATGTGTTAAGATTTTAAGGTAACAGAGTACAAGAGGTTCACAAGTATGGTTTTAGTTTCCACAGGGCAACTAACCTTTAAGGGATTACCATAACATCAATTAATGTAATACACCATATTAACAGAATAAAGGACAAAGAATACATGATTATCTCAAGAAACCCAGAAAAATAATTCAACAAACCCAAAAGCCATTCATTATAAAAACACCTACCAAACTAGTAATAGAGGAAAATTTTCTCAACTTGATTAACAGGCATCCATGAATAACCTACAGCAAACTTAATGGTCAAAGACTTCATGTTTCCCCTTTAGTAAGGAAACAAGACAAGGATGTCTGCCCTCAGCACTGTACTGGAGGTTCTATCCAGTGCAATTAAGCAAGAAAAAAAGCAAAACAAAATATTCAGATGAGAAAGGTAGAAGCAAAATGGTCTCTATCTGCAAATGACATACTCTATGTAGAAAATCCTAGGAATTAACAAAAATCCTAATGAACCTACAAAAAAACTACTAGAACTAGTAAATGAGTTCAGCAAGGTTGCCAGATAGAAGATCAACAGACAAATCAGCTATATTTCTATGCATCAGCAATGAAAAATTTTGAAAATATTTCCATTCACCATAATATGGGAAAGAATAAAACACTTAGGAATAAACTTAAATGTAAGACCTAGATCCTAAAAACGATAAAATGCTGCTGAGAGAAGTTAAAGATCTAAATAAGCAGAGACAGTGTTCATGAACTAGAAAACTCAATGTTACAAAGACAGTGATTCTTTCCAAATTGATGTATAGGTTCAATGCAATCTCTATCAAAATCCTAGCTGGCTTTTTTGTGGAAAATGACAAATGGGTCCTAAAATTCATAGGGAAATGCAAAAGACTAAGAATAGTCAAAACAATATTCTTTAAAAATTACATTTCTTAACATTTTCCAATTTTAAAACTTGTTGCAAAATTTTCAAAGCTACAGTCATCAAGATGTGATCTTCGCATAAGAATTCCCATGTGGATCAATGGAGAAAATCAAGAATCTAGAAATAAATCCTTAACATTTATAGGTTTTTGTTTTTTTTTTGTTTTTGTTTTTTTTTTTTTTAAATAAAGATGTCAAGGCAATTCATTGGGGAACAGAGAGTCTTTTAAATAAGAAGTGCCCCAGGGCGCCTGGCGGCTCAGTGGGCTAAGCACTCAACTTTGGCCTAGGTCCTGATCTCGTCGCTCCTGAGCCTGGCATCTGGCTCTGTGCTGACAGCTCAGAGCCTGTTTCAGATTCTGTGTCTCCCTCTCTCTCTCTGCTTTTCCCCCACTTGTTCTGTCTCTCAAAAATAAATAAGCATTAAAAATTTTTTAAATAAATCAATAAAAAGTCTTAGGACAACTGGATATCTACGAGCAAGAACATGAATTTATAGCCTTACCTCATACCATAAACAAAACTCAAAATGGACAGAGCCTAAAAGTATTTAAAAACTCTTAAAATTAATGTAGGAATGAATCCTGCGATCATAAGTTAGACAATGATTTCTTGGATATACCAACAGCAGAAGCAATTTTAAAAAATGATAAACTCGACTTCATCAAAATTAAATACCTTTTCACTTCAAAAGATACCATCAAGAAAGTGAAAGCACAGGCCACAGATTAGGAGAAAATATTTGCAAATGTTAGCTAGTGAGGAACTTGAATCTAGTTATGTAACTTTTATATCTCAATAATAAGACAACCCAAATTTAAAAATAGGCAAAGAATTTAAATAGACATTTTACCAGAAAAGATAAACAAATGTCCATTAAGCACAAGAAAAGATGGTCAACATCCAGAATCATGAGAGAAATGCCAACCAAAACCACAACAAAACAGCACTCTGTATCTTCCAGTATGGCTAGGATTTTAAAAAGAAAATAACAAGTGTTTGCCAAGATGTGGAGAAACTGGAACCCTTATATACTGCTGATGGGAATGTAAAATGATGTAGCTGTTCTGGCAGTTTCTTACAACATAAATTGACCACAGTGCCCAGCAAGTCCACACTCCTAGTTATATACTCATGTGAAATAAAAACATATACTTTTGCACAAAGATTTGGATGCAAAGGTTCATAGGCAACATTAATTGTAAGAGGAAAAAGTAGAAATAACTCAACGTTCATCAACTTGTGAATAAATAACCAGAATGTGTTAGATGCATACAATGGAATACTATTTGGCAATAAAAAGGAATAAAAGCCCTAATTCATACTGCAACATGGATAAAACCCAAACAAGATGATGCTAAGTGAAAAAAGCCAGACACAAAAAAACACAGAGTGTATGACTCCATCTACATGAAATGTGTAGAAAAGGGAAATCTATATAGAGAGAAAGTTGACCAGTAGGTTGCTGCGGATGTGAATGGAGAGAGACTGCAAACGGGCACAAGAGAGCTTTCTGGGTAATGGAATGTTCTAAAACTGGATTGTGGTGATGGTTGTACAACTCTGTAAATTTACTAAAAATCATTGAGTTATAAATTGTAACTTAAAATGAGTGCATTTTATGGTATATAAGTCATGCCTCAATAAAGCTACTTAAAAATTATCATTTGTTGGGTTTTGGTATAGTATCAAAGATTAATACCCACAACTATTTTAAAATTATCTTAAAATACTCCATACTTTTCGAACTGTGTGTGAGGTGAATTTTCTTCAAAGATGTAACCCAAAATATGTTGAAATATCTGTTAAGACAGATCCCAGCTGCCTATTCTTAAGTAAGACATTAAAGACTTGCAAATTTTTAATGAACAGTATGTCTCTTCTCATTAAATTTTCCAAAAATATAGTTATTTTTCACAAAAAAAATGTTATTATGCTAACATAAAATGTTTTCTTAAAAATGAATAAATATTTAAAGTTTTCCTCAGTTTTAATCTCTAACATGGTAAATACTGGCAGGTATGCCCCATGTAAAAACCTCCTTCTGGGGTCCTCAACGAATGGATACAGTGTAAGTTGGTCCTGAAACCAAAACTTTTGAAAGCCACTTCTCTACGACCGAGCCCTTTTGGCCTCTAACCTGGAATGTCCCAGAAGCACCTTTGCCAGTTATTTGTTCTAACTGGCCTCTCTCTACCGCTCTCTGCAGAGCATTCTTCAACAGCTGAGGCCTGCAGAGAAAACAACAAAAAAAAACCAGTGATAAATATCAACGGAGAAAAGATGTGCAGAAACAAATCCAGGCTTTTCCCCTGCACTAAAGTTCCAACTCGTGTTACATGGGGTAGTTGGTTAAAATGGACAACAATGAAGACCATTCTGTCTCCCGTAACAAGTCGCATTCTTTTCTCTTCAAGCATAGCAGTTAAGTCATGACCCAGAGACACAAACCATGTCCCATACAGAACCAATTTCCAAACTTCCAGGGCACTCCAAACACCTTCCATTTATTCTACGACCACAGCAACCAAACTGTGTAATCAAGCAAAGCATGAGTATGTTTAAAGTCCCACCCAACTCTGGAATTCTTAGAGGTAAAATTTCTAGATAACTTTTTTTTTTAAATTTTTAATGTTTACTTATTTTTGAGAGAGAGAGTGAGAGACAGCACGAGCAGGGGAGGGGCAAAGTGAGAGGGAGACACAGAATCTGAAGCAGGCTCCAGGCTCTGAGCTGTCAGCACAGAGGCCATTGTGGGGCTCGAACTCATGAACTACGAGATCATGACCTGAGCTGACTTTGGATGGTTAACCCACTGAGCCCCCTGGCGCCCCTAGACAGCTGTAGTTTTCAAAGTTTGTAACACATTAACAACAACCAACAGTCGTTTTTTATAAACCCGTGACTGCAGTTAGCCTAATGCAATTCCCTAGTAAAGAAAATAGGCTGCGTCTCTGAGGGTTACAGTTTAAAACAAACAAAACACAAACAAATGACACTAGGTCATCAAAACCAAATGGCATAAAGGAAATTAAGTAAGAGGGGTGCCTGGCTGGCTAAGTTGGTGGAGTGTAACTCTGGATCTTGGAGTTGTGAGTTTGAGCCCCATGCAAGGTGGGGATTGTTTAAAAATAAATCTTAGGGGCACCTGTGTGGCTCAGTCGGTTGAGCATCTGACTCTTGGTTTCAGCTCAGGTCATGACCTCACAGTTTGTGATTTTGAACCGCACATCGGGCTCTGCGCTGACAGTTCTGGGCCTGCTTGAGATAATCTCGCTCCCTCGCTCTTTGCCTCTATCCCACTTGCTTTCTCTCTCAAAATAAATCAACATAAAAAAAATCTAAAAAAACAACATTGGAACAAGTGCAAGACTGTCCTGTCAAGGACAGTCTCAGGGGTAGGGGACCCTGGGGGCGGGGACAAACCGATCAAGTTGACTTCGAGCTTAAAAAGGACTACGGTACGAAACAAGACCGTCAAATAGAAACCCATACATTCAGGTCAACAACAGGACATCTGAAGAAAGGGTGGATCGTAATCTGTCTGGTGGTGTGTTCTGTCATAATTCTAAAGAAGAATGAATCAAAGAATGAAGGAAGAATGAAATATGGCCATTTGTAGCAATGTGGATGGACCTCGAGGGTGTCATGCTAAGTGAAATAAGTCAGGCAGAGAAGGACAGATACCATATGTTTGCACTCATAGGTCTAACAGGACAAACCTAACAGAGGACCATAGGGAGGGGAAGGGGGAAAGAGAGCTGGGGAGAGTGAGGGACACAAATCATGAGAGACTACTGAATACTGAAAAGGAACCATGGACTGAAGGGGGAGGGGGAAGGAAGGAAGGGGGTGATGGTCATGGTGGGGGGCACTTATGGGGAGAAGCACTGGGTGTTATATGGAAACCAATTTGACAATAAACTATAAAACAACAACAACAAAAAAAGCCTATATGAAAGCAACAACAACAAAAAAAAGTGTTGTCACCTTTGAAAAAAAAAAAAAGAATTACTAGCATAGCACCCAATAAACAGAATCTGAGGTGAGTCGTTTGAAACTGGTTAGCTGCTATGTTAACGAATGGAGATCGGTAGGGCGGCCTGCGTGAGGCAGAATGACGAGGACCAAGCATCATCTGAGGTGCTTCACTGAACTTCGAGGTTTTTCTTTGGGGAAGAAATGTAAACTTTGGATCTAACCACGAAGCATTACGGGCTGAGCTGACAACAGAGTTTTATGACAGCATCTGCAGGCTTCGTGAGGAAGCACAGAGGGGACGCCAGGACCTAACAGAAGGCTAAAGAGTAGAAACTAGCTGGACAAATCCTGCACATCCTTGACACTCCAAATAAAGAAACTCAAAGAAATATCACAATGAAAGTATTTCTAAGCCAGCGTATTCCATTTAGAATGCAAGAGATTTATGCCACAACCCAAAACACACACATATTCACACACACATGTGAAATCCCTCATCCAAGAAACATTTACTGAGTATTAATTATAGTTATACAGGAATAAACACATAAATGTAGTCACTAAACTCAAAGAATTTAAGAGATAATGAATATATAATAACCATGGTAAAGGAGAAGGATCAGTGTTGGAAGTACATACAGAGCTTCGGCAACATAACTGCGGGACTGACTTAGTTGTCAAACGCGTCCTCCACTAGCTGCTCTGTAAGGCAGACTGCTTAAAGACTGGTTTCCAATGGGAGATCACAAAGCAAAACACTGACACCCAAGTCAGAAGAACTGTCTTAACCGAGGTTCAGATGCTCCAAGAAAGAGTAATCAGTTAAACTGATTCCCTTCCTAACATTTCTATTTTCTCAGAAATCTGTATGCCAACATATACTTTGGGCTTTTGTTATTTTATTAAAAAAATTTTTTTAATGTTTATTTATTTTTGAGAGAGAGAGAGACAGAGCGTGAGCGGGAGAGGGTCAGGAAGAGAGGGAGACACAGAATCCGAAGCAGGCTCCAGGCTCTCAGCTGTCAGCACAGAGCCTGACACAGGGCTCGAACCCATGAACTGGGAGATCATGACCTGAGCCGAAGACGGCTGCTTCACCCACTGAGCCCCCCAGGAGCCCCTGTTCAGGCTTTTAGAAGTCACAGAATCCTGTCACTCACTCTATCTTCTAGTAAAACCAGTTACTTACCAGCTGCTTCGAAACTTCTCAGACTGGTCCATTCTTTTATCACTGCCATGACCTTAGCACAAGCCACATGCCCTCCCTCCCGGGCACTGTTGCTTTCTGTCTTCATAATGCATACCACAACCAGGCCAATACGCCTTCAAAAGCCCTTTATGGTATTAATCAATCGATCAGGTGTCAGGTCCTAACGCCTCAACCCCGCTTCAAAGCCTTCCATCCTACTCCTTGTTAGTCTAGATGCAGTCAGACCCAGGCTCCTTTTAGTTCCCAAAAAAGAATGCCAACTCCTGTCTCAAATTTTTTCATGAAGCTCCTTTAAGAATGCCACTCTACTGGAGCGCCTGGGTGGCTCAGTCGGTTAAGCGTCTGACTGGCTCTGGTCATGATCTTACGGTTCGTGGGTTTGAGCCCTGCGTTGGGCTCTGTGCTGACAGCTCAGATCCTGGAGCCTGCTTCCGATTCTGTGTCTCCCTCTCTCTCTGCCCCTCCCCCACTTGTTTTCTCTCTCTCTCTCTCTCTCTCTCTCTCTCTCTCTCTCTCTCTCTCAAAAAATAAACACTTAAAAAAATTTTAAGAATGCCACTCTACCATCCATCTAAATTCTACACTCTTCTAGACCTAATCATGCCCCGTCTCTTTAACTTACTGTTAACTTTCAGGCACAGATCCCTGTTCGGAAAAATCCTATAGTCTGTATCACACCATTTTGCACTCACTATAATGCCAAGTGCTGTTCGAAATACTTTATATCTGTGGGATAAGCCAGGTAACACAACAAACCCAAGAAATAGGTACTATTATTGCCCATACTTTACAGATGGAGAAAAGTTGAGTGACACAGAAAAGCCAGGTCATCTTTCCAAGGTCACACAGTTAGGCAGGGGAAGAACCAGCTACAAATTTGGGCAGTCTGACTCCAGATTCTACATTTTTACTCACTATGCTGTGCCTGCACTTTCCATATAAGACAACCCAGAACAGTAGGAAACGCAAGAAGTATGATATTGAAAAACAAAGTGGGGGGCACCTGGATGGCTCAGTCCGTTGGGCGTCTGACTTCAACTCAGGATGTGATCTTGAAGCTCATTAGTTCAAGCCCCACATTGGGCTCTCCACTCTCAGTACAGAGCCCAGTACAGAGCCCACTTTGGATGCTCTGTCTCCTCTTTCTGCCTCTCCCCTGAGCGCACACACACTCTCTCTCAAAAATAAAAATTAAAAAAATTTATTTAGGGGCGCCTGGGTGGCTCAGTTGGTTGAGCATCTGACTTCAGCTCAGGTCATGATCTCAGAGTTTGTGGGTTCAAGCCCCACGTCAGGCTCTGTGCTGACTGCTAGCTTGGAGCCTGGAGCCTGCTTCCGATTTTGTGTCTTGTTCTCTCTCTGCCCCTCCCCTGTTCACCCTCTGTCTTTCAAAAATAAATAAATGTAAAAAAAAATTATTAAAAAACATGAAGTTCTAGCTTTACCAGTGAACAGCCAGGTAACCCTAAGTAAGATATTTATCAGCAAATTTGAGGCAGGAATATATATTTTTAAGTCTGTTTTGAAAATTATGGAAAACAATGTACAAAAGTGTTTTATAAATCCCTCTACAAATTCAAGTGACTTTTATTATTGTAACTTTTTTTTTTTTTTTTTAGGTTTATTTATTGTAAGAGAGAGGGAAGGAGAACACAAGCAGGAGAGGAGTAGAGAGGGAGGGAGGGAGGATCCCAAGCAGGCTCTGCAGTTAGTGTGGCGCTCAACTCAAGAGATGTGAGACCACGACCTGAGCAAAATCAAGAGTCAGACACTTAGCCAACAAAGCCACACAGGCACCCCAACAGGTTTTGTTTTTAATTAGATATTCAGACCAGTTTAGTCTGAAGCAGAAAATAATGGGTAATTATTGATGGTCATGTTATTCAGCTGTGGAGAAAGTTGGTCTGCACTGAGACATATACAAATCAAAGCCATGTGCAGAGAGGATCAGAAGTAAGGGATGAAGAAAAAAGCAACTGACAGCTGCAAGGATTCTGAGTTCCAAGCATCTAAACGAGAGCATTCCATCAGTGTGTTAGAAATGCATAATGGAATTAAGAAGATCACAAGACACTTAAAATTACTCAGAGCTGAAAATGTTAAGAATCTAAGGGGTCACCAAAGAAATTAAAAAGTTCAGAGATAACTAGTAAGTATAGGACATACAATTGAATTGTGGGCTATGTTCTTATAATGGTGTGGGAAGAGAAAAAAAAGGAGTATGATGAAGTTACACCACACACAATGATTTCTAATGCCATGTGACAGAGCTACCCTTGAAAGTTAAGTATCTTAGAGTGAACTCAAGATATAAATCCAACATACCCAGTTTTTAATTCAGATTTGCAAAAAATAATTGCTATCAAATATAGGAGACAACTTGCATGTTACATAAAAATACTGGGGTGGCTGAGTAGCTCAGTCAGTTAAGCATCTAACTCTTGATCTCTGCTCAGGTCATAATCTCAAGGTTCAAGAGATTGAGTCCTGTGTCATCAGGCTGACAGCACAGAGCCTGCTTGGGATTCTCTCTCCACCTCTGCCCCACTTGTGCTTACCCTTCTCAAAATAAATAAATAAAAATAAAAATAATACTGTTGGGACACCTGGGTGGCTCAATCAGGTGAATGTGCAACTCTTGATTTTGGCCAATCTCACAAGTTTGTGAGATGGAGACCATGTCGGGCTCCACACTGGGCATGAAGCCTGCTTAAGATTCCCTCTCTTCCTCTCCCTCTGTCCCTCCACTGCTTGTACATGTGTGCACACACTGTCTCAAAAAAACCCCAAAAAACCCACAAAAAAAATCCCAAAGAAAAAAACAGTCTTTGAAATTAGAGTCCTATTTAGCATGGTGTAATGCTCATACCATGAGAAATATGTTGGAACAGGGGCTAATAATACTAATATAGTTGAGCACTTACTATGTACCAGGCACTGTTCTAAGTGCTTAACATGTAGGGAGAGATATGCACCTGCTAACAACCTTATTGAGACATGCTTATCAATTAGGAAACTGGGACACAAAGAGGGAACTTACTGAAGGATACAAAGCTAGAAAATGATAGAATCAGGATTTAAACCCCAGGAGTCTAGTTCCAAAGTCTGTGCTTTTCACAAGTTCTACAGCCTCTAGTATATGGGAGCAGAAATGTGTGCCTCATCTTGCACACTCTGGGATGTACACTCTTTGTGGAATGGCCAGGTGAAATGCTCACATGCCTTCAATCACTCATTCAACTAATATTTATGGAGCATCTACTGTGTGCTAGGGCTTAGAGGAAACAGAAGTGAACAGATACAAATCCTGGCCAGGGCGCCTGGGTGGCTCAGTTGGTTAAGTGTTTGACTTCAGCTCAGGTCATGATCTTGTGGTTCGTGAGTTTGAACCCCATAGTTGTCTTTGTGCCGATAGCTCAGAGCCTGGAGCCTGCTTTGGATTCTGTGTCTCCCTCTCTCTCTGCCCTCCCCCCACCCTGCCCCCTGCTTATGCTCTCTTTCTCTCAAAAATAAATTAAAAAAAAATTTTTTTTTTAAATCCTGGCCTTAAGGATTCTGACATTTTAATGGGGTAGACAGGTTGTTTGAAATAACCAGGCAGGGGCACCTGGATAGCTCAGCTGGTTAAGTATCTGACTCTTGATTTCAGCTCAGATTCTCATCTCACAGTTTGTGAGTTCAAGCCCCACATCGGGGCCTCACATCCACGACAGTGTGGAGCGTGCTTGGGATTCTCGCTCTCTGCTCCCCTCTCTCCCAAAAAATAAATAAACAAACTAAAAAAAAAAAAAAAAAAAAAAAAAAAAAGACCAGGCAGATGCAGTAGGTGTTAGAATGTGATGAGTGCTCTGGAGAAAACCAAGGCTCAGAAGTAGAATTCTGAATGCTGGGAGAGGAGGGAAAAGTTGCAAATGTAACTTAGGTGGTTCCATCAACCAAATGCAGTGTATTGGCCACGTACAGACAGGGACTGGAACAAACCAGCTATAAAGTCATTTTGGTGGTGCCTGCGGGGCTCAGTTGGTTGAGCATCTAACTCTTGGTTTGGGCTCAAGTCATGGATCTCACTGTTAATGGGATTGAGCCCCTCTTCAGGCTCTGCACTGACAGCATGGGGCCTGCTTGGAATTCTCTCTCCCTCTCTCTCTCTGCCCCTCCCTGCTCTCTCTCTCTCTCTCTCTAAAATAAATAAACTTTAAAAAGTCATTTGGAGACAACAGGGGACATGTGGCCATGGCCTACGTATTGGATGATACTTAAGACTTATTTTCTTGGGGGGTGCCTAGGTGGCTCAGTCGGTTGAGCGTCCGACTTCAGCTCAGGTCATGATCTCACGGTTTGTGGGTTTGAGTCCCACGTCAGGCTCTGTGCTGACAGGTAGCTCAGAACTTGGAGCCTGTCTTCAGATCCTGTGACTCCTTCTCTCTCGGACCCTCCCCTGCTCACGCTGTCTCTCTCTCTCTCAAAAATAAATAATAATTAAAAAAAACATTAAAAAAAGACTTATTTTGTTGGAAATAACATCACTATGATGGTTATGTTGTCTCTACATTTATGTGTATGTTTGAAAGTTTCCAAAATAAAATGATTACCAAAAAACTAAGGCAGTGAAGCCACTCTATCAATGACATCAGAGTGAAAACCTGACAGAAGTGAAGGAGTGAGCAAAGCAGATTCTGGGGAGAACCATCCCAGCAAAGGGAACAGCAAGATTAAGACTGTGAGGCCAGCTAAGTGAGGGAAAAGTAGTAGATTGGTTCAGAGGTACAAGGAAGTGCAGTGCCTTATATGCCATTTCAGAGACGCTGGCTTTACCTGTAAGGGGACTGGGAAGCCACAGGAAGGTTTGAGTAGCAAGGTGATATTTTTACAAGTCTCAGCCTCGCTGTCAGGTTAGGAACAGCCTGAAGGGCGGGAGCGTGACAAGTTAGACAGTTACTGCTCTAAGAGGCCTGAGAGACGCTGGGGGCTCGGAAGAGAGTAGTAACGTGGAGGTAACGGGAAGAGGTCTGTTTGTGAATGTATCCTAACAGCAAAGCCAAAGTAACTGCTTACAGATTAGATAGAAGTCTGGGATACACAGAAAAGACCAGCACAAAATCAGTGTTTTTGGCTTCAGCAACTAAAAAGATGATGTTGCCATTAACCGAGACGGAGAAGATACAGAAAACACAGAGTTTTGTGGAGAGGGAATCAGTTCAGTTTTGGACATGTTAAGTTAAAAACACAAGCTGTGATGGCAAACAGATACCCGTCTTAAGTGAATGTGGAGTTAGGAAGGAGGTATGGGCAAGTATGTGTAAATTAGTTTGTGTACAGCTTTGGGAGTGAAAAAGCTTTAAAAAAAGAGAAAGTTAACTAATTTGGATTTAAATTAAAACACTGGGGGAAAAGGTTAAAAAAAAAACAACCACCACATTTTTGGGGGCACCTGGGTGGCTCAGTCGGTTAAGCATCTGACTTCAGCTCAAGTCATGATCTCATAGTTCGTGAGTTTGAGCCCCACATCAATAAGCTTGCGCCCTACTTTGGGTGACCCTGAACCCCGCCTGAGGTGAGCCCTGCTTCACTTTCTCTCCCTCTCTCTCTGCCTTTTGCTCACTTGTGAACTCCATCCCCCCTCTCAAAAAATAAAATAAAATAAAATAAATTAAAATAAAATAAAATAAAAGTATGGCTGAATGATCACATTAATTTTATGTATGACAGGACTCCACAACAGTCAGAGGTAGAGAAAACCAATAGTTTTAAAGAAGGGAAAAAGAAAAAGTTACTTTAAATAATGTCATAGGAAAAAGTCTCCAGGTTCGTTACCATTTATGGGTTGATAACCCACCTGCTATCAAGCAAAATTTGTTTCAACATAAGACTAGAAATGTTCGTGAAGATCAGACATGGAACACAGCTAACTGCTGCCAACACCGGTCTCGTGTGAGTACGGAGAAGGGTAAGGAAACAGCGGGGATAAGATATGGTCTCCAGTCACCAGGGAGTAAAGAGAGAGAAAAGTGAAATGCGTTTCCATATTTAAATGCATTTCTAGCTCACAGCTGTATATGTGGGTCACACTCAGGGCAGAAAAAGCATGAAAAAATCAGGACATTAATTTCAACCTTTGTGCTTTTATGATTAGTCCCTTTTCTTTTACACTATTTCACTGACTTAAAAAAAAATTTTTTTTTATGTCTTTATTTTATTTTGAGAGACCGAGGCAGAGAGTGAGCAGGGGAGGGACAGAGTGGGGGCAGGGAGACACAGAATCCGAAGCAGGCTCCAGGCTCTGAGCTGTCAGCACAGAGTCCAATGTGGGGCTCAGACCCAGGGACTGTGAGACCATGACCTGAGCTGAAGCTGGACGCTTAACTGACTGAGCCAACCCGGTGCCCCCTCACTGACTCTTTAATTGGGCACTCTGAAAACCATAAGTGCTTTCCTAAAACTGTGGCTTCTGGGCTAAAGCCTCAGTAATGCAAGTAAATACTGTTACTAAACAATAAATATCAGGACAATATGCATTCAGTATAAAAATCAACCATAGGGGCACCTCGGTGGCTCAGTTGGCTGAGCATCTGGCTTCAGCTCAGGTCATGATCTCACGGTTTGCAGGTTCGAGCCCTGCGTTGGGCTCTGTGCTGACAGCTAGCTCAGGACCTGGAGGCTGCTTCAGATTCTGTGTCTCCCTCTCTCACTGACCCTCCCCTGCTTGCACTGTCTCTCTCTGTTTCTCAAAAATAAATTAAAAAACCTTAAAAAAACCAACCATAGAAACGACTGGATTAAACACAATTTTCCAAAAGTCATCCATCATAACCAAGATTTCATATAAACACACTCAAAACACAAACTCTGTGAATTACAAATTTAAGCAAATTAATATACCTGCACACATCCACAAATTAGCATGTGACAGTCTCAATGATCAGTGTATTTTTAAGTGGCAACTTTTTAGAATTGAATTTCTATCAAAATTCTCCCAGAATTTTACCTTAAATGTTTAAAAATTTTTTTTTTACATTTATTTATTTTTGAGAAACAGAGCATGAACAGGGGAGGGACAGAGAGAGAGGGAGACACAGATTTGGGAGCAGGCTCCAGACTCTGAGCTAGTAGTCAGCACAGAGCCCAATGTGGGGCTCGAACCCACGAACTGTGAGATGACGACCTGAGCCGAAGTCAGACGCTCAACCGACTGAGCCACCCAGGCACCCCTACATTAAACGTTTAAATGAGGATATACTATTTCCTCTCTACAGGTTTATAGATACCTGAATTCTTTTATGTTCCTTTAAAAACTTTTTTTAACGTATTCTATTTTGAGAGACAGAGAGTGAGTGGGGGAGGGGCAGAGAGAGAGAGGGACACACAAAATCTGAAACAGGCTCCAGGCTCTGAGCTAGCAGTCAGCACAGAGCCCAACGGAGGGCTTGAATCCACGAACCGTGATATCATGACCTGAGCTGAAGTTGGATGCTCAACCAACTGAGCCACCCAGACGTCCCTATGTTTCAAACTCTAAATAAAAAAAAAAAAAAAAAATAGAGTTTAATGTGAAGCCACCTGAGCCTCAGTCAACAGTGGCTCAAGTCATGGTCTCACAGTTTGGGGTTCAAGACCTGCATGGGCTTTGCCCCGATAGTACAGAGCCTGCTTAGGATTCTCTCTCTCCCTCACTTCCCCCCAAATCCTCCTTTCTATCTAAAAAATCAAAACAAAACAAAAACTAAAAAAAATATGTGTACCAATCACCTCATACCCTTTAAGGATGGCTAATGTTAAAACAACAACAGCAGGGGCGCCTAGGTCTAGGTGGCTCAGTCAATTAAGTGTCAGATTCTTGGTTTCAGCTCAGGTCATGATCTCCCAGTTTTGTGAGTTCGAACCCTGTATCAGGCTTTGTGCAGGAGCCCAGAGCCTTCTTGGGATTCTCTCTCTCTCTCTCTCTCTCTCTCTTTCTCTCCCCATCTGCCCCTTCCCCACTCGTTCTCTCAAAATCTCATGGTTCATGGGGTTGGGCTCTTAAACAAATACAGGTTGGCGACAATATGGAGAAATTAGAAACCTTGTGTACTGTTGGTAGGAAAGTAAAATGATACGGCCACTATAGAAAACACTATGGCAGTTCCTCAGAAAACTAAAAACTAGAATTCTATCATCTAGCAACTCTACTTCTGGGTATATGCCCCAAAGAACCGAAAGCAGGATTTCAAAGATATATTAGTACATCAGTGTTCATAGCAGCATTATTCACAATCGCCAAAACGTGAAACCCAAGTGTTCAATAACAGAAAAATGAACGAACAAAATTTAGAATATATGGTAAAAGAATACTATTCAGCCTTAAAAAGGAAGGAAATTCTAACATGTGATAATAATAATAATGAGGACATTATGCTAAATGAAATAAGCCAGTCACAAAAAGATACAGATTAGATGACTCCACTTAGGTGAGGTACTTATAGACAAAATCATTCAGACAGGGGCGCCTGGGTGGCTCAGTCAGTTGAGCGTCTAACTTCAGCTCAGGTCATGATCTCACGTTTCATGGGTTCGAGCCCTGCGTCGGGCTCTGTGCTGACTGCTAGCTCAGAGCCTGGAGCCTGTTTCGGATTCTGTGTCTCCCTGTCTCTGCCCCTCCCCTGTTCATGCTCGGTCTCTCAAAAACAAATAAATGTAAAAAAAAATTTAAAAACCGGACAAAAAACGTAGAATGGTGGTGGCCTGGGAGGAAGGGATAGGGATTTGTTTAATGGGTAAAGAGCTGCAATTTTACAAGATGAAGAGTTCTGGAAATAGATGGTGGTGATGGTAGCCGTCATGAATGTATTTAATACCACTGAACTATACACTTAAAAATGGTTAGGACGGTAGTTGTGTTTACGTGTATTTTAATACATAGATTATTAAAATAAAAAAAAGAAAGAGCTGGGGTGCCTGGATGACTCAGGTGGTTAAGTATCTTACTTCAGCTCAGGTCACAATCTCATGGTTCATGGGGTTGGGCTCTGTGCTGACAGCTCAGAGTCTGGAGATGCTTTGGATTCTGTGTCTCCCTCTCTCTCTCTCTGCCCCTCCCCCACTTGCTCACTCACACTCACTCACACACACACACACACACACACACACATACTCTCTCTCTCTCTCTCTCTCAAATAAACATTAAAAAAATTTTTTTAAACATTGAGAGCTGAGGACATTGAGCTTAATGCTGAATGTTCTAGCAGCTGACATGGTGAAAATTATTATTCTACCAAGGTCCTTTAAGAGTTAACATGTAGGTTTTTTTCCAAAAAGAAACTACAGTGGAGATATGAAAAAGAAAATATAGTGAGACAAAAAATAAAACCCACAGGCATCTGAGTGGCTCAATTGGTTAAGCATCCAACTCTTGATTTTGGCTCAGGGCATGATGTCTGTCTGTTGAGTTCGAGCCCCTTGTCAGGCTCTGTGCTGACAGCATGGAGTAGGCTTGGGATTCTCTCTCTCTGCTGCTCCCTGGCCTGTGCTCACACGCATACCCTCCCTCTCCCTCTCTCTCTCCCCACCCCGTGCTTGCTCTTTCTCTTTTTCAAACTAAATAAACTTTAAAACCCACAAAAAAGGGCTTTATCCTTAGCTCAGCTAAATATTATTCTTCTTGAATATTTACTTTCTCCTTTCTCATGAAAAAGGGGCTAAGACAGTAACACAGGCATCTGTGCTTTAAAGTCCAGGCCGATGTCTCATACCTGATATCCACTCTAAGTTTAGGGTAATACTGAGACACATATTTCCTGATGAGACTGTAGGAAGCTTCTTTAGGCTCACAAAGGCGAGTAAAGGCCAACGGGAGGATATCCTCCAATTTTACTTGTGGTTCTGGGTCCACTGCAGAGCTTCCATTCTGAAATACATTATCAAAAATGATCATTAAAGAATACAGAGGTCTCTGTTCAAACGCTTTTATATTCAACTCAAGGGCTTTCCTAAATTGATTGCTAATTTAACTAACTTGTGGAAAACTATCACTTTTTTCCACATTCAAACAAATATACTACAGAGTACAATGGTGCTTGTGTGGCAACTTAAATCTTTTGAGTTACGAAATTCAGATTGAGAGTTAAAAATATGTATAAAAATGAAAAGGAATGGTAGACTTCACTTAAAAGTCTTAGTTTATTCTTGGCCTTCAACGACAAAGAATAAAGATCATGCAGCACCAAAGTTCATTTCAAAAGTGTTTCAAAGTGGGGTGCCTGGGTGGCTCAGTAGGTTAGGCGTCCAACTTCGGCTCAGTCATGGTCTCGGGGTTTGTAGGTTTGAGCCCCGCATCCAGCTCTGTGCTGACAGCTCAGACCCTTGAGCCTGCTTTAGATTCTGTGTCTCCCTCCCTTTCTACCCCTCCCCTGCATGCTCTCTCTCTCAAAAATAAATAAACCTTAAAAAAATTTTTTTAAAAAGTGTTTCAAAGTTTTAGGGAAAAAGTGCAAAAATCTTCAGAGTTGCCAAAACACAGCTGTAGAGGAATTGTCACGATTTCAGTTACTGACATGGGGGAAATAATACATATTTCACTTTACTATTATAGAGAGTATAAATACTCTCCTCTTGAGGAGAAGCATTAACATTTACCAAAAGAAAAAAAAAAAGGAAAAAGGAAAAACTGGCTCTGAGTATAGTTTTGGGGTCTAATATCAGGTAAAGATGTACTCATATATGCCCCTTTTCATTTAACACGTTTCACTAAGACAAGTGTAAGTCATATAGGTGTCCACAATTCCACGCATGGCAGTACAGTGCACGGGCCCTGAGGGGGGAGTGCTTGGATTTATGCCGTTTTCTGCTCACCAGCTGGACGACAATGAGCAAAGCACTTACAACCTCTCTGGGCCTTAACAGTAAGGCTATACTTTGTTTTTTATTTATTTATTTATTTTTTTGAGACAGAGAGACACAGAGCATGAGCAGGGAGGGGCAGAGAGAGAGGGAGACACAGAATCGGAAACAGGCTCCAGGCTCTGAGCTGTCAGCACAGAGCCCGATGCGGGGCTTGAACCCACGAATGTGAGATCATGACCTGAGCCTAAGTCGGAGGCTTAACCAACTGAGCCACCCAGGCGCCCCATGGCTATACTTGGCATAGTGCCTGGGACACGGTGAACACTCAATAAATATCACTTTAGTAGATGTCATGTTAGAGTGCTCAAACTGTGGTATAGACTTACCTTTCTGTTTCGAGATTTCTGAGGTGTTTTTCTTGATTTTTGGACCACAATAAAACTCCCAGAAGCACCTTTTCCTTTTACCTACAATAAATTAATTTTAGTTGTAACCAATGTTTTTATTTTAAATTATCCTGGCATTAGCATTAATAACTTTATAAGAGACTAAGCAAAGTACAGGTCATGATGATATAAGAACTAACGTAAAATGCCGTTCAACGCTTCAGAGGAAAAAGAACAATGGATGAATCAAAAGACTTGGGACTGAATCCCATTTATGGCACCATCTAGCCATTCGATATTGGAAAACGCCATAAAACCCGAGTTTATGTTCCCTCGTCTACGAACCTGGGCAAGAATGCTACTGAGGGATCAGACTAACAGTCCATAAGCTATCCACCCTGCAAAAAAAAGTGCCATGAAAGAAGGGACGATCAATCTCCTGGGGAAAATGAGAAAATCTGTCTTGAAAGGAAGACTGGTCCCTGGCAAAAGTTTACGGACTGCTGACCTCAAACTACAGTGCTTCCCAGACCGCCCATCAGCGATGATTACTGCACCTGGGAATGGTTATCTAACTCATTTTTAGCCACTGTGTATGATGGTCTGTGTAAGTCTTACCATGTATTTCCAGTTTACAAAGAACTTTCATAGAACTTTAAAGCTAATTCACACTAACCAGAGTCCTTCACACCTGAGCTTGGTTTATGCTGCTATGAACGCAGCAATCAAGCTGAAATGCTTTCAGCCTATAAAGTGTTTAAGCATCAAAATGAGGGTCAGCCTACGAGGCAAGAATAGGTCATAAACTGTATTTTGTAAAGAAAAACACAAAGCCAGCTCATAAATTATGCTGACGTACAATACAGGAGAAGACAGACTTTTGTCTAATTATACTGGTTAGATAATACCTTTTAATCAGTGACTCTTTTAAAAGCCATATAAATATCATTTATATAACATTTTGAGAAAACTATAAAATGTAAGCTCCACAGCAGAAATCTGCTTTACTCACTGATGGGCCCCCAAGCACCTGGCTCACAGGAACAATTTGTATTTGCAGAATGAAGTACTTGTTGAAAGTTCCTAAGCAGAATTTAAATGCCTGAATGGCACAGAATTCTGTGTTAATCAGACTGTGCAAAAATGTATGGAAGCAAGGCAACAGGACTCTTGGAATGCAGTGAACCAGGTCCTTTGAACTATTTTTGCCACTACCATGGCATTGTGGTAATTACATCGTCCCTCTGGACCTCTGAAGAAAATTTAGGTAAGAAAAACTCCATTCCAACTTTAAATTCTGATGATTCTAACCAATGTTTTGATGTACTATGCAAAATAACAAGGATTTATGCCTAAAATCAATACTGGTTTTAGAACTAGTCTCAATTTACTAAGCCTTCTCTAATGCTCCTAACAAGCTTTAATATTTTTAGATACTGTTACGGTGAACCTATTTACAAATTTATAATGGTAACACGACTAATCAGAAGGTAGGCTTTAAAACTAACAAACACAAGATGAGAGCGATTTCTTTTTGCTGCTGCAATCAAAGGATTCCTTAACCCCACCTCTCATCTTCAGTACATGATCTCAAGCACAAGGAGCCCCCCAAAGAAAATCCAATTAAAAGTACGAGCAGCACTAGACAATTACATGATCATATTGCTTCTGCTCTCTAGAACAGTTAACTTATCAAAGATAACTGGCACCAGTGATTTTGAATCCTAGTCTCAAATAATAAAATTAGGCCATGCTTAAGCTTTTCACTATCATGTTAATTTATTAAAAAAAAAAAAAAAGACAAAAATCCTAAATGTTATTATGGACTTACAGCTATTACATGTTGAAATGATCTTATCCTCAACAACTGTTTAATACCTGTTTGATGACACCTCGATTTAATTCTCTTTTCAGTGCTTGTTTAAGGAGGTAGCCCCTTCTCTCCAGCTCCAGAGAGGGGTACTTATGGATGATGTATTTCCGAATAGCAACCACTGATGCGCCACTTTTCTGGAAGCATGCCTAGAACACAGATTTACCAAACCATGCATATTACTTTATACTGGCTGTTATTCATTAGACAGAGAATCTGGCACATATGTTTTCAAAATCAACTATTCTGGAGATGAACTTGATGATGGATGCTAAAACTGGCACAGAAGAATGAGTAGTATTTCAGGTAACTTCAGTTCATCATGGCTGTGGAGAAATAAACAATTACAGTTTTCTTGCAACAATAATTTTGCTTTAGTTCAAACCAGGCAAAGAGAAGGCACAACATGTGAACAGCATTCTGTGTCAAGGAAGAACTTCTTTCATTTTAATTCTGTTCTACATTTAGAAGACAGATCTGTAGCATTAAAATGAAGAAAACAGAACATTTCTATTACTTGTAGGATTACACATCTGGCTCATTTTATGGAATGAGCTTCAGCACACCGGGACCAAGGTTTCTCTCCAGGCTTAGTACAAATGTCAGCAGAGAAGATAAAGATAATCTGAACAAATGGCATAAAACTGGTTTTATAAATGGCAAAATCTTAAGGAGAGTTTTGGGTAACAATGAGGGTATTCAATTGCAATTTAAAATGCTCTCTTCCATTTCCATCCAATTTATCTACATTCTATTTGATTAATGCCCAAGAAAGACTTAAGTAGGTCATTAAATCATGAAGGCGGCAAAATTTTTTTCAAATGCTTTACGTTTTGAAGCACACATAAGCAGCATCTGTTATTATTTACCTAATGGGCTAGTTCACCAATTTTATGATGCTCTTATCCATAAGCTGAATGGGGAATTTATTCATTCTCACTGGATAAAAGACTTGGTGAATTTTTATATACTTTGACAATAAAAAAAATAATTCACAGAGATGGAGCAGAAAAGACTATAGAACATAAAACAAGTTGTGTTATATGGTTCATCTATTTCAAGTAAATGTTTCTGACCTAGTAAAAACTACCGAGGTTTAACTCCTGATCTTAAAATACAAAGAAAGTCAAGTGGAAATGAACCCTCTACTGCTAAAATAATTCCATGCTCCACCAAACTGACAAAGAGATGGAAGGAGACACAAATGGTATCGGTAGTCTGAGAGCATGATTTGTTACAATGCATGGAACACACACGCACACCTACCCCTCATTTGTACAGATCTGCACAATCAGATTCAAACTATTCTTTAGGATTAGTTGTACTGTTCTAATTGTTTGTTTCACTACTTAAAATTTTAGTCCCTCTCCAACCTCACTGAGACCCTGCTCCTCCAAACCTAGGCTGAGTGTTCATGAAGTAAAATCCTTGATGAAAAGTTATACAAAGAAATGAGATCTCACTATAGTCAAGCTATCTAGACCAAGGAAGTTTCAAGGAGTCGAGAGCACTCTGGATGCAGGGAGAGGTCCGAAGACAAACCCTTTTCCAGTTTATGTGTCGGTGTTGTCTTCTCGAATTCTGAGAATGACCACTAGGATGCCCCTTCCTATGTATACGGTCCTTCATTAATTTGGTCTTTATCCCTCTTTCCCCAACTCTGACTCAGATCCTAGCAACAAGGTCCCTAAAATTAAGGTGTCTTTGGTTCCTATCTTAGCTTCTCTATTCATGTGAATTAACAAGGCAAAAGCAACCAGAAAAACTTACACAAAAAAGCAAGGTCAGATTAGAAGAGAACCTTAAAAATCAGGGGATCTGGGTGGCTCAGTAGGTTGAGCATCCAACTCCTGATTTTGGCACAGGTCATGGTCTCACAGGCTGTGAGATCAAGCCCCGCGATGGGCTCTGTGCTGACAATATGAAGCCTCCTTGGTATTTTCTCTCCCCCCTCTCTGCCCCGCCCCAGCTTGCATGCACACACTCTCTCTTGTTCTGTCTCTCAATTTTGGAAGTCAATGGATTATAGCAAAGTCATAAAGGAGGAGAATTTATGGTGATGAAACAAAGTGGTGAGGTTTCTAAGGAGGTCTCTTACAGCTCAGGTAGGAAGGCTAACCACTACCAGTATTACACACTCAACTCTGAAAACTGAACCTAAAGATGGTATATTTTTGGGGCGCTGGGTGGCTCAGTCGGTTAATGTCAGACTTTGCCTCAGGTCATGATCTTGTGGTTTGTGAGTTCAAACCCTGGGTCAGGCTCTGAGCTGAGAGCTAGGAGCCTGGAGCCTGCTTTGGGTTCGGTGTCTCCCTCTCTCTCTCTCTGGCCCTCCCCTGCTTGCACTCCTTCTCTCAAAAATAAACAAACATTAAAAAAAAAAAAAACCTTTAAGATAGCATATCTTTTAAAAATAAAAATACTCTATGCTATTTAGTTATTACTCTCAGTCATAATCAGACTTCATAAGGGCAAAGACGACCCTGATGGTTTTATTCTCTGTTATATCCCTAGCAGGATTATCAACACAGAGAAGTTTTAATTAGTCCTTAAATGTTTGTTGAAAGAATTAACAGGTTCAGCCTTCAAAGAAATACTATACTTAACCAATAAAATGAGGGCAAAAAAATATTAAGTTAAAAATACTTGCTTTAGTAAATTTGAATTTAAAAAATTAACAGTGCTCAACAAATGTGATAGTCTTAAAAACAAAACAAACAAAAAATAACCAAAAAAATCCCCATGCACTTCATAATGGCTTTCTTCTACTTAAGTAACTTTTAGGAAACAGAGCAAGATTTCTGATGTCTGGACAGGAATATGCCATTTTCAAATAACCAAAAGACAAAACAGAATAAATCTAAGATGAACTGCTTGTAATAAAAACTTGCCTTAATGGCCTCAGTTAGGATTGCATCCATCTTGGGACGTGGGGAGGAAGCCATCGGTGTTTGTTTCTGGGCCCTGGCTAGCTGGCTGGCAGAAAGGGTAGCCCAGGAAGGTATTGTTTTTTTCACTTTCTTCTCCTTTTCTTTAGACTGATCTTTCTCACTTTAAAACAAAGAATTGTTATTATGTAAGGTAATCTCTCCAGAAAGAGGTATAAAGTCAGAAAGAAGAATAGATAAGAGAGGGATAAAAATTAATGTTTTCATTTACTTCCACACTAAAGTGATATATAAAATAAGCAAAGTTTTACAAAATAAAACCTTTTTTAAAAATTGGATCCTGCAAATGAACCAAAAAAGTGTTTTCTCTTAGGTGCAGGAGAGAGAAGTCATATAAATTAGCATTGGTATGAAGCGCCACCACATGAAAGAAACAGGAATTTTAAAATGTATTCTAATAACTACAACAGGTATAATTTAGCACAGTGAAAAGAACTCAAGCTCTGAAGCCAGAAGACCTGGGTCTGAGTTTCTGCTCTAACATTTCCTGACGATATGACCTTAGCTACGTGGCCTGCTTCTCAGCCTCCTCAACTATAAAATAGTAATATAAGCATTTTATAAGGTTGTTGCAAGAATTATGAGATTATGTTCATAAAGACAATTTTGTGAGCCCTAAAGCATTACACAAATTGTATTCTAAATGAGAACAGCAGCACTCCATGCACCTAAAATATAGGGTAGCTGCTGAAAATCCCACAGAACTTAACATATAAAGCTGGGTTAAAGGATTCCCTGCGGATCACACCTAGAAGGTACAGTTACTACTAAGTTACTCTTCTATTTTAAATGTAATTCCTAACTGTTCTGGCCAATTATGAAAAGAATGCAACCAGTTATCCTGTGAAAAAAACAAACAAAAATGCTTCAAATTTTAAAAACTGCCACCATGCCGTACAGATTATCATAGCAAATTTTGCTTTCAGATTCTCAAAGTCTCCCTCAAATACACACATTTTTAGGTGACTCTAGTAACGGCTGATAGAGATTAATGCTTTCTAACATAAGCATATGAAAACTCACAGAGGCATAGGTAGGAATAAAATGGTCAAAAGTTTCCCAGGTCAGAATTTTAGAGTCATGTGTCATTTCTTATTGAAATTACGTCAATTATTAAAATATGAGACACTCCCACACTGAATCCTGAGCACACACACACAAAATTTCAAGGGCAAAAGTAATAAATTTTGGGTAATTTAAGCCATGGTTATGTTAACAGCTACAAGCTCTTATACGCCATATAACTATATAAACCTATTTCAAACAGTGATTCTAAAAAGTAAATCCAAGTAAGTAGCAAACGTCTAGCATCAACCAAGGATATAATCCTTTAAAACAATCTGATAGTCCTTTTACACAGTCTTCACTGTTAAGTAGCAAGAAGGCATAAGTCCTTACTCCTTTTTGGTTTCCTCAGAAGACTTGTTCTCCTCCTTCTCTTCATTTTCAGGTTCTCCCTTTGGCTGCTCTGTCTCACTAGATGTAGCAGGTGGAGTTTCATTCTCTTGTTCTTCTACAGTGGAGACAGATTCCTCTGAACTTATGTCTGGTTCTAAAAAATCATGTGTGCAGAATTGCATCAAATAGATATATTAGAGCCTGACTCAATAAAGGGGTAAAAGTCTATCTTATTAAAAGCCAAATGTTCCAACTGACAAATGGACTTTAAAGTGAATAAATGCCTATGAGTTGCAGTGTTCTTTCCTTCCTTATGTAGCTCAACTCACCTATCCAAAGGTTTATTCAGAACACTGTGAGAAAAGGAGACGGACCAGGAAATTACACAGAAAGAGAAACGTATTTTACCTTGAATCAAATCTCTTGCCAGTTCTCCTCTGCAATATTGAGATTCATAATTAAAACATTAGCTATTTCATAATTTAACAGACAAATCTTTGTAAGGGAATGAGTAATAGAAAGTTAACACCTATTTTCCAAGTGACAAGACTGGGGCAAGAGCAGAAATGTAAGGGGGGGTGACGCTGAGGTCTGCAGTTGCTTATTTGTGTCTTTTCTCAGCAAGCCTCTTTGAGCAGTCCTACAAAATACAGAGCCCCAGATACGGTTAAGTAGGGACTTCAAAGAAAAGGATTCTCCAAAGGCAAAACATAGGCAAAAAATAAAAGTGTACGTCTGAAGAGTTTGGTCATTTAAATTATGTGAACAAATTACTATCATAATGATGAAAAATTCTAAAGAACAGAAAAATGCCGGGACGCCTGGGTGGCTTGGTGGGTTAAGCATCCAAGTTGGGCTCAGGTCATGATTTGTGGTTTGTGGGTTTGAGCCCCCATAGGATCCTGCCTCCCCCTCTCCCTGCCCCTTCCCTGCTTGCACGCGCATGCACACACAGTGTCCCCCTCTCTCAAAAATAAACATTTTTTAAAAGAACAAAACCATGCTACTTCCTTCTTATAACTAAACCACATATACACAATTCTAAAGGCATTTCTAATTTTCAACAAACTAAAATTCTAAACCATAAATTTCAGAACAGTCAACTGTCATTTGTTGATCTCATCCTGGATTATGCTCTTCAACAAGACATGCAGAGAAGTTGAAAATCTTCCCATTTGTTTAGCCAACATTGAGGTTTTAGAGTCAGACACATCTGGATTCAAAAGTTCAGTCCTTATAATTTCCTAGCTTCGTATCTGATGGCAAGTTCTTTCACATCTCCAAGCCTCAGTAATCTGACCTCACAGAGTTATCATGGGATTCTAGAAAATGCTTTAGGGGATACCTGCACTTGTACCACATGGGTGATTCCCATCCTCCTTTGGCCTCTCCTGCTGCTTCTAGAACTGTTTTGCAAAGTACTAAGGCTAGAACTTCATTATAACAATGGTCTCAGATGATTCAGATAACTTTTTAAATCATATATGTATCTTTTACTGCCCCTTCGTCCACCAATTTGACTTAACAGGCTGCATGGGGAAGATTTACTTTTAGTCATTATGTTTATTTATACATTTTCTTACTCTAAAAAGGATAAAAAGAACCACTTACTGGGTTTTACTCTAAAAGTAGAACTATAAATTTAATTTCATACTATTTTCTCTTCTCAAGAATTGCTTAATAGTTGATGAATAAAAGTGTAATCACTCAAGAGGCAATGAGATTGTAGTAGGTACAAGACACTACACTACTTCCAACTCATTAAATTATTATGTCTGTCTCTTAAATGCAGGATTTACAGAATTTAAAGTATGAGTCCAATTATTTTTATATACATAATACCATAGTGGGAGAAGTTAAAACACAGAACTTCTCAAGTGACGTACTGATCCTTTCTAAATTCTTGGCTGACTTTTCCAATACCTTAACTCTCTGTCCAGTATTCTGAAAACTGATGTCATTAGTAATTTAGTGGCATTAGCTATTATGCAAATGTGGCTTAAAGTAGGCCATCAAGTGGCTTAACTTAGTGCTGGACCAAATAACCAAACTTCAACTCACCAGAGCCTCTCATTTATTTATTTATTTGTTTATTTATTTATTTATTTATTTTATTTGAGAGAGAGAGAAAGAGAGAGTGTGTGTGAGTGGGGGGAGGGGGCAGAGGGAGAGAGAGAATCTTAAGCAGCCTCTATGCTATGCTCAGAGGCCAATTTGGGGCTTGATCCTATTATACTGGATCATGACCTGGGCCTAAAACAAGAGTCGGATGCTCAACCAATTGAATCACCCAGGCACCCCCCCTCATTTTTTTGTATGTTGAGTCCGATGTCTCCTAAATATGTCTTAAGCCAGGGTACCCAAATTGCTTACAGTATTCATCTGAGTATTTTGAGACAAAGTCCAGGTTCAGCTGGAAAAAAAGAGTATACTCCTGCTGCCTCAAGGGATAAAGGCAACGAAGGTGCACGTATTTTTTATTCCTAACCTGTGCTGGTCAACAGAAATTTGGCTCTAAGAGCCACGACAGGGATGGTGCTCATCCCTGGCAAACCTGAGATAAAACGCAAGGGAGAAAGGAGAAAAGGAAAAGGGTAAGAAAGAAGAAAGTCACAAGAAGAAAAGGAAAAGGAGAGGCGATTAGAGACGCCATAAAGGAGCACTGTTACCCAGGTTGATGGTTCTACATTTCTCCTGATTCATTATTTTCCCACCTCTGTCTGGCCGATCTTCTCCCCACCAACACCAAATCTACACCAATGTTCGGACGGCCCCCTTGCTCCCTTAAGGCCTTATGACGATCCCTGAGGGATCCTGCACTGTCCATCTTGAATCTCAAGTCCCCCATGCGTCCACAGCCTTCATCCCCAAGACGCCGTATGCCCAGATGCTACTCTTCAACTGTTCCTGTTCTCGCCAACCATTTTCTGTTTTTAATTCCAAGAACATGAAATTTACACTTTCTAAAAATCTTTGGAGACAAGATGAAATTCTTCCTTCGGTCTGGAAATGACTTATCAATAGGTACAACTTCTCTTCCAATGCTTCCCCAAAACAGCCATGAGAAAAGAACAATTAAGTTCAAAGGATTATACAGGATACTCTGAATTAGAGTAGAAACTTCTGCCATTTTATGTTGTTTCCTGCTTTACTTTACCTGGCTTCTCTTCCTCCCCTTCAGCAAGCTTGCTTTTGGGAGGAGTTTCCCGCGCAGAATTCACAGTTCGACGAATCGGCATGGTGTTATCTTCTACCTTCTGAGAAAAGAGACAGCCATAATCACACGTGCATAAGAAAACTGTTCTTTTCTCTCTTTCTCAAGGGACCTAACTGGGTGTCAGAAGATGTAGGAGACTTCTTCAAGTCGACTCCAGGATCTGATGCAAATTACTTTTAACAAGTTTTTTGAAGTGAACCATGAATTTTAAGAAGTACTTTTCAAAGTATTTTATTTTAGCTAAAATTTCAAATGGAAACCGGTAATATACTTGATTTGGAATAAATTTAAAAGGTTTGGAGGCTTTCTGAGGAATTTGAGGGGAAAGGGAAGATGAAAAGAATTTTGTATCTTTTGATTTTTTTCAGATTCACAACCCAGACTCCCCAGAGTAAGGAAAGGAACATGTACCAAGAAGGACCCAGCAGGGCCTGAAGTCAGGGACTGATCCAAGAGTGAGCTTCAAGAATGTGTCAGCCCCTACCTCACCTAACTTGTCCGCGTGGATCAGCTGAGCTCCTACTATAAGTGGGAGTGCCTTAGGACGGACGAGTTCACCTTGAGACGTATCAGTCGCCATTTAAAATAATTTCTAGGCCCGAGTACAGGTTACACTCTGAAGCCTCTGCTGTTAACCACAAGGATTTTTCCTAATGGTTTCAGTGTGGTGAAGAGTCAACCTAAAGCACAGAAAAGACCTGGTATGAAGATTAACAGAAACAAAACTAAACTAAATGTCTAAGTTTAATACACATCCAAAGGGGAAAAATTAACTATAAAATTTATAGTTAAGTGACAGATGACTTGGTCAGTTATCATTCAGAAAGATAAAATCACTATCAAAATACAGACGAGGTTAAAGCAGCCACTAAGACACACGCACAAGCCACGGCAGCTGCTGCACCTTCCACATGAACAGAGGCAACACGGACAAGAAAGCTCGTGGGGAACCTGCTCCCATCAGGAACATAGAAAGGACAGAACAAGGAGACTAAGGAATAGTTAGTCAAATGTTTATCAAAGATACAGGACTAAAGAGAAAAGGGTTTTGCTGTTATTGTTCTCAAAAGGATCAGAAAAATTAAGTGTAACTTTAACTTCACCTCCTTTAGACAAAAGTAATACAAGGGCAAAAACACTACTGAAGAATGTGATTCTCTAAGAGCCTCCAGATTTAGAGAAGCAAATTTAGACCATCACCTAGGAGAACAGAAGTATGCTTCAAGACCTTATTCGTTATTTTTAAAGTAAGCAAAACTAGCACAGAAGAACGAACATAATTAAATATTCAAAGAAAAAACCCATGTAGTCACTCAAATTTGCCTGCTTATTAGTACTCTATGCCCTCAAAAAAAAATCTTATCTGAGACTCAATGTCATCTTATAACAAAAATCCAAAATAAGAGAAAATTAGATGTTTAGATCTCTGTGCTAATGAACATTAACAAAGAGAGAACAACAGGTAAGTCATTCAACCTGTGCTTGTAGCCCTAACCCTGTCTAGGAATTTAAGAGTTTTCTATTTGTCAGGTAATAGTCCCAAGCTACAATAACTGGGATAAATTAAAAAAAAAAATAATAATGCTTTCACATTTACAGGGAAAATCTTCTTATGGGAACACCAAGAGCAATGCCAGACTTGTGAATGGTCAATTAGCTGCAAACAAATGCGGGTGAAAGAATTCAAGATACACTAAAACTTATTATCAAGAGTCAATTAGTAATATCCATGAATATTTTTAAAAATATCAACTGTTATAAAAAATGCTCATATAACAATTCACTTTAAAGAACTATAAAATACAGAAATAAAAATAAGTTGTTTTCTCATCCGTGAAAAGAGGACCAAGTTGGGCTTAAGAACACTCATGAGAAACCTGAAAGTCTTGTGAAACTTAGAAGTCTATCTTGGAATAATCTGAATACATAAACGTGCTCATTCATGCAACTAGCACTTACATAGTAATATATTTTCCTTGACAATAAAAAACCCCAAGCAAATCTGCTGCTGTTCTTACAGGTTCTGTGAACCCTATACAGATCATAATCAGATTATTCTTGGTAAAGTGACATTGCTAATGAATTCATATATATTTTTTTTTACATTTTATTTATTTCTGAGAGACAGAGAGAGACAGAGTGTGAACAGAAGAGAGGCAAAGAGAGAAAGAGACACAGAATTCAAAGCAGGCTCCAGGCTTTGAGCTAGCTGTCAGCACAGGGCCCGACATGGGGCTGGAACCCATGAACCACGAGATCATGATCTGAGCCGAAGTTGGATGCTTAACCGACTGAGCCACCCAGGTGCCCCTGAAGTGATCTTTCTTAACCCATGATAATAGCAGCTAGGGTGAAGATGCTACTGTCAGGTCAATAAAACCTTCAGGAATCCCTGTTCATAGGGTATCTTGAAAAAAAACGTTTTCCCTGTAAACACTATTACTGAAAAAAGCGTCAAAGCCTTTCCAGTCAACTATATTCACTAATTACTCAAAATTAAAACAAATGGGTGAAAAGGGGAGGAGGCACACAAAGGAAGATGCCACCACTAATGCCAAGGTGATGAAACTAAAACTGGGGCAACAAGGGCATGGTCCATAAAGACACTGGACACCATTAACCTAAGGACAAGAATGAGTTTATCTTTTTTTAAAAAAATTTATTTTTATTTATTTTTGAGAGAGACAGCGCAAGCAGGGGAGAGTCAGAGAGAGGGAGATACAGAATCTAAAGCAGGTTCCAGGCTCTGAACTAGCTGTCAGCACAGAGCCCGATGCGGGGCTCAAACCCAGGAACTGTGAGATCATGACCTGAGCCAAAGCATCGAAGCTGGATGCTTAACCGACTGAGCCACCCAGGCACCCCAGGACAAGAATGAGTTTAATAATAAAAAAAAAATAATAATAATAATAAATTAGGCCAGATAAGAGAAGTACTCCCAGGTTGGAATTAAAAAATTTAAAAAAGTTTGCTTTGCCAATGTTCCTGGCTACATCCACAAAAATATAAATCCTGACACTCTCCAGCTTAAAATCTCCCAATCACCAACCCCATTATTTTACTAATTTCATCTCCTACTCCACCCATCACTCTACTCTTGACTCCAAACACAAAGACCTTCTCTTGGCCTGGCCCTGTGCTCATCCCTGCCTCAAGAGTGTTAGCACTCGCTGTTCTCTAAACCTAGAACACTCTTTTCCTAGACACTTCAATCAGCTTTCTGCTCAGCGTCACCCCTCAGAAAGGCCTCCCTCCCAACCTTCTCATTCTTCAGGTTTCTCCAGCACTTAACACAAGCTGAAATTCAGAATCTGTATTTACTTGTTTATCATGTATCTCTTCCAAATGCAACATAAGCACTACGAGGGCTAGGACTTTAATTCACCAATGTATTCCCAGCACCCAGAACAGTGTCCAACTCGTAATGAGTGTTGGATAAACCTTGGGGAAAAAATTTAAATGAAAAACACCATGCAATTAAGTACCGATTACTATATTCAGTACATGTGAAGAACACCTACAAAATGAAACCCAATTACTTGGAATACATATTGAGAAGTCTGTCTCAGGGCACCTGGGTAGCTCAGTTGGCTAGGCATCTACCTGCTTTTGGCTCAGCTCATGATTTCACAGTTTATGGATTAGAGCTCCACATCAGGTTCTTAGCTGACAGCTCAGAGGATATAGCCTGCTTCGGATTCTGTGTGTGTCTCTCTCAAAAATAAACAAACATTAAAACACACATACACACACACACACAAACTCTGTCTGGGGGGCTCTGCCTGGCTCAGTCTGCAGAACATGGACATCTTGACTTTGGGGTCCTCAGTTTGAGACCTACATTGAGTGTACAGTTTACTTTAAAAAATATGTCCACCTCAGCTGAATTTCCTTGGTAAAATGTCCTGCAGGGGCGCCTGGGTGGCTCAGTCGGTTAAGTGTCTGACTTCGACTCAGGTCATGATCGCTCCGTTTGTGAGTTTTAGCCCCAGGTTGCACTCTGTGCTGACAGCTCAGAGCCTGGAGCCTGCTTTGTATCCTGTGTCTCCCTCTCTCTCTGCCCCTCCCTCGATCATGCTCTGTCCCTCAAAAATGAATTAAAAAAAAAAAAAAAAAGGTAAAACGTCCTGTAACTTAAAGTTTCAGCCTATCATACTTTTTTTAATAGGCTGGGGAATGAGTTAATATGTTCAACTCTCATTACAGAGCTAACAAAACTATATGGATGATTAATTCACAGGACCTTACCCTCACAACGTACCTGTTAACTTTCTGACTCAGACTTTTAGGCTACCATGCTCATTCTCCAGCAGAGATCCTAGGTAGCTGGGTCACTGCTGCACACTTGGGGCCTAAGAACACACCAGGTGTAAAACAGGTGCTCGTAAATACTTGCTAAGTAAAAGGATGAATAGATGAAACAGTTTCCCACCTAGGTTGTTACATGTGCCAAAAACAAATAAATCTGAGTGTACCTGTGGTTTATGTGGTCTGCCTGTGATCTTCAATTTAGCTTTTATTA
>NC_043707.1:127006447-127008109 GCF_006229205.1 Suricata suricatta | reverse complement strand
AAAAAAAAAAAAAAAAAAAAAAAAAAAAAAAAAAAAAAAAAAAAAAAAAAAAAAAAAAAAAAAAAAAAAAAAAAAAAAAAAAGGTTAAAAAATTTAAAAAAGAGAAAGCAATAGAAAAAGAAGTAGGAACTTAACCATGTATTTCAGTTTATTGATATCCTTAAAAATATGGTTTTTAGAGGGTACTTGGGTGGCTCAGTAGGTTAAGCGTCCTACTCTTGATTTTGGCCAAATAGGGAGCCTGCTTGGGATTCTCTTTCTCTCTCCCTCCTCCGCTGGAGCTCCTGTGCGCGTGCTCTCTCAAATTAATAAACTTAAAAAGAAAATATGCATTTTAGGAAAAGTATTATCATTTCATATTTTACCATAAAATGCGTGCATTATAGAAATTATAAAGTCACTAGTTTTGCACTAGTGTATATTAAAATGTTCTCAATCTAAAATCTTTAACTGCACTCAGACTGTGGTAAGGTCACAAGAAGCATCTCGTAATTAGCTGTCAACTTTTTTTTTTCCACTTTCACATTTCAACAAATCAGTATGCACCTAATTAGTGTCTGTCTTGAGCGCAGATGCCATAGCCCCTACATGACCCCCTTGAAAGATAATCATAACCTAAACTGCTTAACACTTATGATTTTCATCAATGAAAAGTTCAGGATACTTCCTCCAACTTTCTGCCCTCAATCGTCCAAGTAAGCTTAAAAGCGAAGCCAAATCAAAAAACAAAACCCCCAAAACACAACAAACAAAACCCCCCAAAAAACCTTTAAAATATTACTTCTACTTTGAAACATATTAAACTAAACTTTTTAGGAGAGCAATACAAACTTAAAAGAGCTCACAGTAGCTCAATGCCCATGCCAGATTAAACATCAAAGCATCTTCCAAGATAAAACTAGTCACGTCTCAATTTCACTCTAAGACACGACAGCTGGCCCATCAAGTCCCAGGCGAATTCCTAGAGGTATTTCGAACTGTATTCTCACTTGTCAATGTAATGTAAAGTCAGGAAGCATAATAAGCAACACAATTTGTACGCTGAATGGGGCAGTCAAGTTCACCTTGTCCAGTCCTCTGTGCAGGAGACACTACTCCCCCAAAAGGGTTAAGTGACTGACTCGTCCTCGGTAACAGTGGCGAGTCCGTATCAAAATTCAGATCTGAGGCTCTCACTTCAGCACTCCTGCCTCCACCTCTGGACAAACGCTCATAGCCACGGGTTTGACTTTATTAACGAAAACCACACCGTCTAAGGTGCGGTGAGTAACAAGCTCTGGGAATGCCAGACGGCAAAACGAAAAGCTCAGGCCCGCGTCGCGGTAGCAGCGGCGGAAGCAGCAGCAGCAGCAGCTCAGAAACGCCCGCCCAGGCCGCCGAGGGGAACACGGGGAACAGCGCAGCCCGAGACAAAGAGGCAGGGAGCGGCCGGTGCGGGGCCCGAGCAGAGGCGGGGGGAGCGAGGGGCCAAGATGAAGGCAGCGCGGCAGAGGACCGGAGAGCTCAGCGGCGGCGGACACTGATGGGCTGCGGCGCGGCCTCCGCGCGGTCGGCGGCTCGGGGCGCGGAGCTCGCGCTCGAGGACGCACGCGGCCGAGGCCGACGCCACGCCAGGGGCAGGGGCCACCCCCGCGATGCGAGAAGCGGCGGACCGCGAGCACC